>NC_061081.1:1966561-2038372 GCF_021917145.1 Hypomesus transpacificus | reverse complement strand
TGTCCAATCATATTTGTTGAACAAGAAAACCCACAACTAATATCTGTGTGTGTGTGTGTGTGTTACAACATCTTTGTCTGTCTCTCACAATGATGATGATGCTGATGGTCTCCCGGCCGGTGTGCAGCATTGCCCAGCAGACCTTGAGCTATGTGTGATGTCTGGGCTCCAGGCAGACAGCCAGAGTGGGCCCTTTGTGCCCAGTCTGCCCCAGTGCCTGCACACATCATCCACATCCATGCTCACGGTCAGCTGCTGACCCCAACACCACCCTTCCCAGAAACCCCCAGAACTGTACAGATATCAAGACCATCTGCAGAACTTTAGAATCCTATGTAGTACTCTGGAACTCTAGGAACCTATTTTGAACAGTTTTAGAACCGTCCATTTCCCCCCCCGACTGTCCACAACTTTAGAAGTAGGTTTAGAAATCGAGATTGTTCTGATTGTTCCGAATTGTAGAAATTCCAGAGCCACTAGAACATCCTTAGACCTTAAGGATATTGTTTTGACATCTAGAACACCGACAACAAGTGTAGCGGTTCTCGGAGTGCGTCTCTGTGCTGACGACATACTCAGATTTGCGTTCACAGGTCTGGGATGACTCCTGGATCTTGTTCTCCAAGTCCTGCATGAGTTCCTCCTTGATGCGCAGGCTTTGCTGGGTCTGAGCCAGCTCCTCTGAGGTGCACTTTAGCCTGAGGGCAGAGGTCAGGGGTCAGACAGCCATTCTTAATAGCTACTAAGCATTGCCATCATGAGCAGTGTTTCCCACAGATTAGAAAGCAATTAGTGGCGGGGGAGGGGGGAGAGGGTCAAAATAATTCCTTTGTTAATAATTTGTTACACAGAACTTTTGTTTATTTAATTTTTTATGTATTTTCGTATGTATATATTATGTTGGATGCTGTCCTCCTCTCCTACTCTTTCTTCAATGCCTGACAAATCTCTCTCTTTCTCTCCCTGACCCTGTCTTTCTCCTTGAGCAGCACTGGTTGAAGCCTGAAAATATTGTAAACAATTTCTGCATATATGCATGTAGCAACGCTAGTGCTAAATAACTATTTAGCTGGTCGGCTCCATGACTCCGGTTAGCAGATTAAGACATGTTCGTAGGTTCCTCGCAAAAAATAATCTAAACTTTCCTAGACTTTTGGCTACGGTACTAATGCTGAAGGCTCGCTGATATCGCATAGCACAGTTGCTAACGTGTGCTGACGTTGTGATGTTATGACTGTGTGTGTGTGTGTGAGAGACGCGTGAGTGACAGAGAGACGGACGGAGAGCAGGAAAAGGAAATGCAGCTGAACGAATACGCTGCGTGTTTTAAATAGCGTTAAAACAATCTTTATAACGAAATGCAATATGTGGCGGCCGGTGTTAATTCTGTGGCGCACCGCCACAAATGAGTCTATGCGTGGGAAACACTGATAAGATGCTAAACTGTTTTGTCCCCACCGCCCCCCAAAAAAGCCTTCTGTATACAAATACTAAGCTACGACATGCAGTCCGTCGAGCCCAGCTAGTGTCACTCTAGACTCACATGGCTTGTAAACTGTCTGCAGTCAGATTGTTCCACAAGATCTCGTTGGGTTGAAGATTCTCTGTTTCCTCCAGCAGGGAAACGTCAAACTCTACGTTGGGCTCTTTGGTGGTTTCTGGAGACCTGGGAGATTACAGATCCAGTTGATCTTTTGTGTGTGATATGACCATAGCAACCCAACCCTCCTGAGACTGAGCCCACAACTCAAAACAACATCTTAAGGACAGTTTGGGATTCCGACTCACTTGTAGATCTCGATGAAGTGCTCGTATTCGGACACGGGGTCGATCTGGTCGATGGAGGTGTGGATCTCCTTGTGAACCTTCACGATCTCGTCTGTCAACAGGCTGGTGATCTCACAGTACTCCTCCAGGATCCCCTTCCTGACATGAGGAAGAACAAACATCCATGCGAACCATCGATCAAAAGAAAAGAAAAAGGCTCATCGATGAAACCTCTCAAGGAGGGAGCGCAGAGACGACAGGGATGGAAACCAGCCGGGACGGAACCCCAGGTCCTTGCTCGACTCGGAGGGTTGCGAAAGATTTCTCCGAGTTGAACGGCTCCGCTCCGTGTGAACGCATGGCGACCCGGAGCCTCTCCTACTGACATCTGCCTCGTCTTAGACGGCCGTGATTAAAAACTCAGCTTAGGCGGCACAGCATTCAGGGAAGAAAAAGAAAAAAAAGGGTGCCGCATACCAATAATCCCACAACAGCTATGAAGTTATGGGATTAGACCTTACGCGGGATTTAATCACAAGGCAACCGGAACATTAGATTGTGCGGGGGGACAAAGGAGGAGGGGGGGGGGGGATTTCAGATTTGCGTAGGCCGCAGCGTGTTGACATTGTACGACACATGCGGGGTGTGACACAAATCGGGCCCCCTTGATAAACGACCTACTTGCATCCTCACGCGATGCGAGGCAGATGCGTAACGCGCGCGAGCGGGTCAACGCGCGCGCACATGCCCCCCACGCCGCCCCCCACGCCGCCCGTTCCTCAGTCGTGACACACTCACAGGGCGCTGATCATCTCTTCCTGCATCTTCTGCAGGGAGTCCAGCAGCAGAGGCAGCGCCGTGTCGTGGTAGTGCGCCTGGTGCAGCTGGGCGCTCCGCACCGCCAGCACGTACTGGTTGTGCAGGTTGTGGAGCTTCATGGTGGCCTTGTCGTAGCGCTCCCTGGCCTTCTCTGGCTCCTTGCCTGGAAGGACACACACACACACACACACAGAGTGCATTCGTGACCATCATCGTTTCCGCTGGTTCCACCTGTATTTAAGGGCAGGTGGCGAGGCAGGCCCAGAGACACCATTGTCTCTTTTTCCAAAAGGAGATCCCCAGGAAAGTCCTCCTCACCTTTGACCATGGCTTCCTTGTACTTCTCTTTGGCGCTGTGGGCGTCCTTGGTCAGCTGTCTGTACGTGCCTTTCAGCTTCTCCAGGTCGCTCTTCGTCACCTGGGAGGGACGACAGCGAGAAGCGCCGCGTCACCACGGGGGTCAGACGCGAGACAAACCCAGGAGCCCTCACGGCCCACAGAGAGCAGGAACCAACACACAGACCTAAGTGGAGTGTCCCCTCATGTCAACTTTACATGAACCTAGTTTGCCCTCTCAAGTCTTACCACACAGGCAAGTGTGAAGTCTCCGAATGACTCATCTTAGGACGCACGCGTCACACTGCGCAGTGTGAAAAGTAAGTCCAAACGAGTCAACAAGTGAATGACTTAGAAAGGAATGCAGCTAGCAGGAAACTAAAATGGTTAAGGAAATGGTGAGTGAGAAAAGAGTGGTGATTACAGCGCACGAGAGAATGTATAAGTCTATTACGCTTCCACATCATTAATACCACACTAATCCCACCAACACCCTCACCACCCTCACCACCCCCACCACCCTCACCCCCTCTAGTTACCACACTAGTATGTGAGTTAGATGGCGAGTTCAGTTTGCGTGTGTCTGAGAGGACGTGCTCGTTCACCTTGTTCAGGTCCGACTCTATCTGGTGGTGGATGCCCTGGTAGCTCTTCTTCACCTGCTGCTTGTCCTTGATCATCATGGTGAGGCGGTGCAGCGGGCCGGAGTTCAGCTCCTCGGCGTGGGACTTCATAATCTTGCTGAGCAGCTCTGTCTGCTGGACCATGTGGGCCCATGACTGGAGGAGGGGGGGGGGGGGGGGGGCATAGTGGAGCAACAAGGAGGAGAGAATATGAGGAGAAATGGGGAAGGAGGAAAAGAGAGTCATTCTCTCGTCCCATACCGCCGTGGCGTGACAATTGCGTTCGCCCCCCCCTTCGCTGGGCCCCACCTTGGAGACGTTGCTGATGTAGTCCACCTGGGAGGAGTTGTCGTGTTTCTCCACCTGCTGGCTGATGTTGAGCAGTAGCGAGGCGTACTCCTTGTCGCTCTTCACCCGCAGGGTCATGAAGCGCTTCACGCTCTCCAGAAGCTTCAGCTCCCAGTCCTGCAGCTTCAGCAGGCCCTCGTGGGAGTCGCACAGGTCCCGGCCAAACCCCATCGTCTTCTCACAGGCACGCAGGGGGGGGGCAGTGTCGCACAAACTAGCCGCCGTGACGGTGGGGGGGGGGAACTGGTGGTGGCGGGAGCTCACGTTTGCATGGTTCCTACGGCCACGGCATGGGAGAAGGAGGAGAAGGAGGAGAGTGAGAGGAGTGCGTTGGCGTGACGCAGCGGAAGGGGTCCTGAACTCGTGTGCCATACATGTCAGTGTATGGCAGTGTATGTGTGAGAGAGAGAGAGAGAGAGAGAGAGAGAGAGAGAGAGAGAGAGAGAGAGAGAGAGAGAGAGAGATAGAGAGAGAGAGAGAGAGAGAAAGTATGGACTAAGATAGAGAGAGAGACACAGAGAGAGAGAGAGAGAGAGAGAGAAAGCTTTCTCGGTGTCTAAATGTGTTTCATACAGTATAAAAATTGTGACGAGACTGTCTATATATGGCATTTAGAGAGGCAACGGTGGCGGATTCATACGCATGTCAAATTAAGAGCATTAAAACCCATTCTAAATGGTAATTATAACTATAAAACCTGGCCACGACGCCATGCCAATGGCAGGTGAAGCAGCCTCAGAGATGAGACCAGAAGGTCTTACCTGTGTAATATCCTGTCCAGGAGGGCATCTGGGCTCATATATCAGACGAACAAAGCTTTGTTAAAAAAACAAAACAAAAAAGGACCAGATTGTAAGCACTCAGACTACAAAGGATTGTTTAATCGCACTACCTCTCCATTAGAAATGTAATCCGCCTTAATCGCAGGGAAGAGGGAGGGGGGGGGGGGGGGAAAGCTCATTATGTCCAGGTCTGGTGCCTTCTGTTCCACTGTCTGACACAAAGTACAGGACAAGAGACAGGGGGAAAACATCCTCATTCCTAAAATACCGAGGTGCAAAGAAGGTGAGGCCAACTTTTGAAAATGACATTGGAGGAGAAAAGGAAACTGCATCAAGCAGAGAGGATACCGACACCTGAAGAGCCTATCTGGTGTGTGTATAGTCAACTGTTGAAGTCGCTGAGGGTCGTTGTGTCTTAAAACTGACTAAGAGGATGAATGATGTTCGGAGAGTTGCTTCTGAAAATGACTCACACGATACAGCTGAGCTGTACGGAACCAAAAGGTAGCAACAGAGGCGTGTGGTTAAGTTATCAGCTCACAAGAAAAAAAAAGAAACAAAAACACTTGTTCCACATAGTTGGCAGAATGATAAGAGCCCTGACGGAGGAATTCCACCAGGCTGTCTTACCACCCACGAGAACCAAGACGGCCGTCAACACAGCACAACATAGCTCTCTGTCATGCTCAGAGAGCACCAAGACAGGGCAGCAAGCAGTAGCAGGCATGCACTGTGTTAAGTGAGCGCCTCGTTTAAGACAGTACCAACTAGCATAACAATGTGCCTGTAATAAAGAACATTCCACAAAACTTGACCGGGTACATGTCCCTAGTCACTCAGGCCAACAAAGGCCTTCTACAAAGAACATGCTAGAACATTCTATAACCTACCTGGAGGATATGAATCCCTTTGTGGCAAACTGATCAGCTGACAGAGAATTCCCAGTGATAATTCAGCTCCAACTACTGAAGCTACCGGGATCCAATGAGAGCACAGAGGAGCCAGGGACGATAGCAGTTAAAGGCAGTCACATTCACACTAACTACTAGCTAACAACTAACACCCCTTGTGGCACCTGAGTTCTAAATGAGCATGAAACCACATGTGTTCAGTCTAGCGTCTAGCCCTCCTCCCTATCTATGAGAGACTGAAACAACAGAGAACATCTTGTCATATCGGCCGTGTTTTGAAACCAATTCACCACCTGAGAGATATCCCCACCCATGATTTGTGCTCTAGGTTCACAAGGCTCTGTACAGGCCAGAACCTGGGCTACTTGGCTTAATAGGCCTATATGAATGAGCAAAACTAAGTGACACATGTTGCATAGAAACTGTGCTTTAGGACAAGGAAGCTGTAAAAAGTATTTAACCCCACCCCCAATAGAAGCGGTCGAAAAAGGCCATATATTCCATCAAGAATGTCATATCAACACAGTTCCGCCACATGTCTTTTTTCTAGTAAGTCAACTTTCAAGGCCTAAGAAGCATGCTAAATGAATAAAGATGCCTCGGCAAGATTAGGGAGGTGCTGTGACAATTCAGAGAATGTCAATCTCAACCCATAAGCCTCTCAAACCACACATAAACCACAGTTAAAGTAACTGGCAATGGCCTATTTCCAATTACAGCGTGAAAGCATGGCCTAGCATAAATATTACTTCTTTTTTTTCATGATCGGAGACCTGATGCAGCCCAGTATAAGCTATTATGTTTACAGTACAGTCATTCTTCACAGGCTTTCAGAGAGTAGGCAAAGAGCCATAATACAGTCAAGTGATGGTCCGATTATCCCCCAGCCCCCCTCCCCACACACACACACCTTTCCAAGCAAGTCAAAAACCGTGTTCTGTGGTTGCAAGTGTGACTATACATGGACCAGTTTCTCTTTCTTTCGTTTGACTTTTCTCTACCTCCCTGATATGTCCTGTGCTCGTCAGCGGGCTACAATCCTCTCCCACCACCACCAACAACAGAAGCAGCAGTAGCAGAAGAATGAGGGTGGCAGAGGAGTGGCCGTGGGAGACTTGGTTCAACAAGGATTTGCTGTGTGCTTCATTACAAAACCGTGGGGGGACTTGATACTTGCTAAGCAATGTCCAACTGCTCTCGACTGTGGCATGAAAGGTCATGAACTACTAGGCTGGCAGACAAATCATGTATGTTAGGCACTTCACAATCGTTACTTTAGGTAAACGGCAATGTGTCAGGTTTAAAGGCAAACTAATAAGAGAGAGAGACAGAGAGAGAGACAGAGAGAGATACAGGGAGACACACAGAGAGAGACACAGAGAGAAAGACAGAGAGAACAGTGTAATTACAAGCGTAGTGACATCGCAAACTATCTTGTTCGTTGTCCCCCCCTTGCATGCCTCTCACTTAGCTCTATTGTTTTTAGTATAGGACTGTGATTGGTCTGCTGTTATGTTCCATCATCTTAACGGCAATTAACTTCGATTTTCTGGAACTATACGTGCTTAAAGCACTTGAGAGAAGACGAGGTTGTTATCACAGACGTTTACTGCTTTCAACAAACTTTTGTCACAAATGTTCATGGCATAGTACAGTTAGTAACTACACTGGTCAATAATTAGCTAGTTCGGCCTAACCATTCCAAATAAAAAGTAAAGTGTCACTGAACGTGAATAAAGTGAAATTCTAACAGTAAATAAAGTTATAACTGGACTCATAACCAGGCCTATTGCCTGTGTGTGCAGCGTATCCATGAAGAACTTCTGACAAACTATTACCGACACGGGACAGCGACATTTCTCAAATGTCAAATATTGGCAAGTACATTAGCTAATATGAAATATTATCCAATGCTTCTGTGTGCGGCTAAGCTAAGCTAGCGAGGCTAGCCACATTGACATCGCTAGACTATGTCAGTAAATGGAAAACATGAATATGTCAACAATTGAATTCTGCTTATCAAATATTACATGCATTTTAAGCGCCCAACGAAAATATTAGCGCTAATAAACGATATAGCTGGGTAATCAGATAGAATAAGTAGCTATTCCTGCTAATGTCGGGAGGCTCAACGTTTTTTTTCCAGAAAAAAAATCTTAAGCAGTTGCAGGAAAGTGTTTTGTTCCCTAACAAATACTAATTCGAGCTGTTGGTCGCTTTCAAATGGAAGCTTTCTACAATCAGTGACATGTTGCACTCACTTTCTTATGATTGTTTATTGTCTCTTCGAGTATTTCTCCGTGTTTCCTGAATCCTTGGTAGTCCTCTTTTCTTTAGCTTTGCTCGGTTGCCGGAGTTGGGGATTCGGGAGGGGTTTCCGCTCAGGCTCTGGCTCTCTTGCCGTGTGTGTGTGTGTGCGTGTGTTTGTGTGTGTGTGTGTGTGTGTGTGTGTGTGTGTGTGTGTGTGTGTGTGTGTGTTTGTGTGTGTGTGTGTGTGTGTGTGAGAGAGAGAGAGAGAGAGAGAGAGAGAGAGAGAGAGAGAGAGAGAGAGAGAGAGAGAGAGAGAGAGAGAGAGAGAGAGAGAGAGAGAACACGATAAAAAAATGTAGGGGGGGAGCTGGTATCAAAAGGATTCCATTTGTGGATAGCCTATGTTTAGATTGAGGTTGAAAAGGTTCTTATGGTGTCATCTGTTTTAAATCTCAGTTGAGTATTAGTATAGGCTACGACCTACGGTCAGTTGGACACTTTGTTCTAGAGCAAAAGTTACCTAATTTATCAATTCAAGAGAAAAATCTACATCGTCAACATAGCGCTTAGGTTAAATGTAAGCAAACGTATCTTCACAGTTAGGCTACTCGTTTTATATTTGTATGTAGGCTATTTGATTTAACACTCCTGTTGTGTTTTTCTAAAATAAAGTTGTGAATTTAATCAGATTGGCATAGCGTTCCATAACTTTGTCCACATGGCATCTGAACGCGCAAAATACATTTTGATAATTTGTATTCTGTTTTGAGTGTTTTTGTTGGGGATGTCGTTTGGAGGCAACGGCACAACAGATACAAAATTACCGGTCAGGACTCCGTATGCCTGCGCCTTGTCCATTAATTGAAGGCTATCTAGCGGGACAAGTTATACCTTATTTGTCAGCATGAGAATCAGAATCAGAAAGGGATTTATTCACCATGAAAGTTTGCACAGACAAGGAATTTGCTTTGGCAGGAAGGTGCATACAATAAACATATAGGAATCGGAATCTCAAATTTAAATATATGGTCTAACTATACTATATATGGTCTAACTATACTGTTAGTATAGAAACACAAGGTGTTGCGCGAGAGCGTGTAAAATGTTTCGCGTGAGTCTCAAGACGAATGCCAGAGACTTGAGAGACTTGACTCAATTCAAAGCTGAAATGCTCTCTGTCTCTCTATTCGCTATCTTACAACTGTTTTCTGGTGGGGTAATTGAAATAATGGGTCTTTAAGCCATACTCACCACCGTTATTTGGAGATTTTGGGACGCAAGCACACATAACAGAATTGCTATCTGATAATGGAATACACAGCTGGGACACATCGGTTCACAAAACAAGTGTACCCAACCAATTTTCCCAATCACATGGTGTGAGCCTGACATCGACGTGACGCGCTGTCAGCTGACTGCAGTAAATTCCTCGACCTTCGCTGCAAACACAACATCATCTGTTAAAACCAGCTATTTTTTCCTCTTTACTGACATATTTTAACGAACCTAATAATGGCGAGTCAGTCCCAGGGAATTCAACAGCTCTTGCAAGCAGAAAAACGTGCTGCGGAAAAGGTGGCCGAAGCTCGCAAACGTAAGTTGAAACTAGCTGTCAGTGAATGGCTAACGACAAGCAGCAGTTAGCTGGCCGGCTACAGTCTGTAGTAGTAGTCTAGCAATTAGCTTCAGCTAGCTTGTAGAGGAGTAGAGAGAGGCCGCTGGGCCTCACTGACTGTATCTTGAAACGTCAGTCTGCCATACTAAATTGTAATTTAGTAATACTTGATCATCTTCTATTTAAAGTTGTATTGAATCTGTCCCAATATTTGGCAGTGAGGAAGGACATCTTCGGTATTATCCACTTGATCGATCTTAGCTATAATAACTACCTAAAATAGCATAGAGCTATGACTGACTGTTAGCTACATTTTGTAATTTAATATGAATATTTCCACATTTTGCTAACGAAGGTAACGCAAAATTAGACAATGCCAAAGGCTTAAAATATCTGGAATCTGGCGTAGTCGTGTTAGTTTGGCCTCCATTACCACTCATCACTCAGAATCCACTCTGGGTTCTATCTTGCAATTATCTGTGTTGTGTCAAAACAAATAATAGACGGCAGTGCCTCACAATGGTAGAAATTAATACATTTAAGGTAAACATGCTAGTCGGTTTTTCACTTTTCCATAATGCATTTTTTTTCTACAGTAACATGACATTGAGTCACTTTACAAAAAACAAGTTCCTTATTTCTTTCCTACCCCCATGTCTTTCAACGTTGCAAACTAGTCTAGTATAGCTAGTATGTATCTTCCTCACTTCCCTTTTTATTTCCTATCAAATAAGTGGTTTTTGATTAGATGTCAGGTGTTGACATCTGTTAACAAAAATCATCCCCATTGTGACATGTTGTGCACAGCCATAAAAAGGGCTGTTCAAGTGCACTTAGTAAACTTAGTCAGGAAACAAATAATGTAATTGTTTTTTTGCATGCCCTAATGACCACAAACTATTCAGCGCACTCATGTTTTTCATGTTCCCTGACTGCATTGTGTCCATGTATGTTTTTTTTTTTATCAGGCAAGAATCGCCGTCTGAAGCAGGCGAAGGAAGAGGCTCAGGCTGAGATTGAGCAGTATCGCCTGCAGAGGGAGAAGGAGTTCAAGACCAAGGAGGCAGCGGTGAGTCATTGCACTGAGTCATTACATTTGTAAAAGGAGCTTAGGACAGGGTATAACAATGCTTATATTGCATCCACATTCATACTGCGCATTTGAAGGGGCTGTGATAAATTATAATCAATTAATTAACATCTTACAAGGTGACTAACCTCCCTCTGCATCATCTTGCACTCTGATAGGCTCTTGGTTCCCATGGTAACTCGGCTGTGGAGGTGGACAAAGAGACCGTGGATAAGATGGCTTGCATCCAGAGTAGCTACCAGCAAAACAGGGAGGCTGTACTGGGCAACCTGCTGAAGATGGTGTGTGAAATCAAGCCAGAGATCCATGCCAACTACCGTTTCGCTGGATAGACTCCCCCCCCCCTCCTCCTCCTCCTCCCCCCCCCCCCCCCCCCCCCCCCTCCCGCTACTTTCGTTTATCATTAAACCCTTAAACTAAGGAAAAACTGAACTGAGGCAGACACACCTTGCACCGGATCACAATGTCCATACGCACCATAGTATGTTATATGATAATCTACCTTCACATTCCTCCATTTGATCTTGTCTCTCTAGTATTGATAAATCCACTTTCATCAACACTATTGTTATAATCTGTATATTATATGTTGAGATAGTGACACCCACAGTTCAGTCAGACAGATGTCAAGAATATGGTATGATTCAAGTAAAGAATATAGTATGATTGTTTCAGCTTGTTTCAACACATTCAATGGTGATAGTTTAGTTTTGGATACGGTGCAGTGTCTTTGTCTCTGTAGTTCATTCTTATTGGCTGGCAGAATCATTAAGACCATTTTTGTGAAAGTTAAAGTGTGTGTTTGTGACTGTGCGTGTGGGTCTTGCTATGCAATGTGATGTTTATTTACATCTGATGCACATGTCTTTGTTGTTATATTTGTGGAGACAGAAACACAGTAGTTCCCATTTACCTGCTGTCCATTTGTTTTCCCTCTCCATCCTGTGGCTGTATGGTCTTGTATGAATAGGGAACATTCACAAATTGAAACAAGATACTGGAATTAAATGTTTTGGTGGAAAGCAACACCTTCTGTGTAGTTTGTGTGCATTAAGAATATTTCTAATTCTAAAATTCCATATGTCTAGGTATTACCTCTCAAAACAAATGACTGCATTGTTTGTTATTGTTACATTCTATGAACTTGACATGTGGATGCGATGATGCAGATACATAATTATTAATGTTTGGACATAATTACACACAAAACAAAGTATAGGGGAGTAGGTCTATACTAAATATCGAATACATTGTGAGTCGTTGTTTATCACTAGAATCAGTTATATTAAAATATGTTCATGTTCATCATGTTCTTTCGATTTTGGGAAGTTGTAGATGCCCATGTGGCGGCGGAAATTATGATACAAAATGGGGTATTCACACCAACAGCGGCGCGGCGCGTTGAGGCGTCGAGTTGAAATACATTCTCAATGAAAATCGGAATTTGGAGGAGGAGCCGAGAAGCGTCAAGGGGAGACGAGCGTCTCTGATTGGCCGCGGTGTTTTACGTCTACTTAAACGTCAGAGTAAAGGGAAAACGCCAGCTCACTTAGACCCTTGTCGGCTTTCAGTCGGTAGATATTTGAATCTTAAAAGTTTTCTTTAGCATATTGTTGATGATTGTTAGATAGCGAGATATCGATATCAACGAAAAATCAAGAACCTTATTTGCTAAATGTTGTGAGGTAAGCATGCTTCTGCATATCTGGAGCCTTCCTCCATCGCTCACTCTGTCTTTGACCTCTGAAGCCAGCTTTACGAGACTGTACAAGATAGCCGAGCTAGCTAGCAGCTTTGAAATACTCTTCCATAACTGTAACTCGTGTAGTTCAGCACATGACCCTTCATCCCACTTATAAAGTATCTTAGTTTTGACCGTCAGAAGCAGGATTGAAGCTGCTTCAATTCTTGATTGAAGGAAAGAGGAAAAGGAAAATAGTTGGGTTCAAAAATCAGTTTTGGTTGCATCCATCTCACGAAATTCTAGACACGGACACTGGTACTCTATAAACCTACTAGCCCAACTTCGATGTTGCATCATTTTGGGACACTTGGTCTGACTGTTACCAATATCAGGGAACCAAACAAGGTCATCACGACATATCCCATTGTTAATGTGTGATATGAAAGAAAGGAATGTCTGAGTGGGTATGAGGAACAGGGCTCTTTTGTTTGATGAGGCGCAGGGTTGGGGTGACAATATCCAAACCGGGTCAGACTGTTGTCGGCCTGGCTTTTATCGTTAGTTGGCCCCCTGCCTCTTGCCGCTATGCTACGTGACTGGACCTTGTGTTTCTTTGGAAAGCGGCCCTCGGAGTAGGATTAATAACGGACAAACACAAAATTAGATAGGTGAGGCATAGTAACGTTTTCCTGGAACTGAAATGGTTGTTAAGTCTCAATAAGGTCTTATTTAGTAGGCTAGGTGCTGCCAGTTTAGGTCATTCATGTCAAAGTTGATAATGTATCTCGATGTTGGTGAACTTGTCTGATAAGAACAACAATCTGTAGATAAGTTAAGGTTTTGTAAGTTATCGGGTCAAGGACAGGTTGGGGACGGTTTTTACCATTTAATGATTCAAGTATTTAGTGAACTCGTATCACGGGAAAGCAATGGTTTTACTTTGACTTATGTCCCCTCATGGGTTGTCGTTTCATTCAACTTAATTTTGGGATAATACTGAAAAAACTAAGATCAAAAGCTCTTGACTCACCACGCTCAAACACACAATTTACTGATGTAATTCACTCTAAAGTCTATTGAGTGAATGGTTGTTTACCTTCTAGACTAGACAACCTTGTACATAGTCATGTTTGTCTTGTTTGAGCAATACTGGAATGTTTTTCTAGTTTATTGTGTTTAGCGCATTTTCCGCTATTCTGCAACTTTGAACTGCTGTTCTGATACTTTCACCGCTGACTCCTTCATCTTGATGTTTGGCAGTTCCTATCATTAGTGAGAATACAGTATCATTAGGCCATTGATGTAGTACTACATTTGATGAAATAATCCAGTATGTAACATTTTTATCCCAACGTCACGTATATGCCACATCATCCTCAGTCTTGGAGGTTAGGTGGATGAGGATTTCCAGTAACTTAAAAGGTGTCCAACAAGTTGGACTAAAGGTCAGGTCAAAGCGACATGACAGAAAAGTGATGTCTTCATGGGTTGTCTGCTTGGCACATTGCAATCTGTCTACATCTAGCCCTCAAGGATCAACTTTTATCTGTGGCTTAAAGGTCTTCTTGTTAAAATGCCATAAACAACCATACTAATTAACAGCTACCTGGATAGATGCAGGCATAGGAAATAAGTTAGCAAGGCTACTAATTGTCTCATAAAATATTATATAGTTTTGGATATAGATTTGGCTTTTGATATCATTATGATTTGCAGAATTTAATGTTATTGTTATGTTTTATTTGCGTAGATAGCCTTGGTCTGGTCATAGGACAGGTTTTCCCAAAGGACAAGCATGTTAGAGATCAGTCTTATGGGGAAAGAAAGTTAAGAGGAAGCGACGAATGAGATTCAATGTACCTTCTCAGCGGGCCAGTTGCCGAGGCCTGTGATTGGCCTGATCCTCTGAGGAAATGGGAGATTGGTCACATGAGAAGCAAGTCATAAGAGGGCAGCTTAGTGCACTGGTGTGATCACACATCCATGTTCCCACTGGCGTCTAGCAGGGTGAGCACTCTTCCACACTTAGAAACATAGGCTCCACACATCTGCATGAACAGACACACACAGTTGCACCACTAAACATTGACAAGTACTTTGTTGTTGCACTGTGACTGAGCCTGTGAACCCACTGAAACATTCCGGTAAGTTTAGATTATTTTCTATTGACTATAGAATATGGATACGATAAACTCTGTTGCCATAGCCTGGATAACATGTACCTCCGTAGTTACAAACATGTTGTCAGATCCATCCCAGTTCTTTTAATGTGGTTGAGGTTAAGGGTGTTGATGATAAAAAAATTCAGCTGTAGTTAACTGTTCATCAGCATTGATCGGCAGTGTGTTTCAACTAAATTCAGCTGTAGTTAACTGTTCATCAGCATTGATCGGCAGTGTGTTTCAACTATATCCTCTCATGATGATTCAGTTCAACTTTCAGTTCTACTTTGAACTTGGTGTTCTATGTTTTTCAACATGGTGTTGCAAGTTTAGTTTTAGTCATGCATTTTACTGTGTCAAATACAAACCACGTCTATAGAATTCTGTTCACTGGTGTGGTATGGTTGTGCAGGACTTGCCGCGGTACTGTAGAAGATCTGAGTCTTCGGGTTTATTATTGTAGCGGACGTACAGGAACATTTCACAATGGCTTCCGAATCTCCTGTGTAGATTGCGGTGGCAAGAAGCATTGAAGCCCTGTGAAGTCTCACAAACCCCTGAAGCCAGCTCGTACCGCACAGTAGACCAAGGACCTGCTGTCTCAACGTTCCGAGTTCACGGGGGACGTTGGGCTTGCCTCGTTTATTTATTCTCCCGAGGCGGGGGGGATTGTTGTGTTGGACTTGTTCACACACAGGACGGCCATTTGCGCCCTCGTCCATTGGTTGTGTGAGGTCATCTGTTTCAACCTGGTTCATTTGGGGGAGAGTTCAATTCAGCTTGGTGTTGACCTTGACATGTCCTGCTGGAGGGTAGCTTCTTATTGTGTCACCTTATCTGTGTGACAGCCCATGGATACTCTGTCAGGACAGTGAGTACAAAACAGAGCTACAGTAATGTGATTTTGGGGTCTGTTAATAATGGCTAATCTCCATCTGTCTAGTCTGTTTACTGTCTCTGTTGATGTGATCACAGCCTCTGGGGTTTCCTGGTCTTTACGAGAGAAGGTCAGACTATAAGTGATTGACACTGATGTTTTAAAGTAGGCAATGATTAGATTATGAATGCCATTCAGTACACCCATTGCCTGAGGAGGCTTGACCATTTGATTAGTTGGGGGGGGGGGGGGGGGGGGGGGGGGGGGGCTCCTGGTAAACATGGAGTGGCCAATTCCAGTTCTTCTAGTTGATTTCTCTGTCTGAAGCAGCGGCTAAAGGGGATGTCAATGCCACCCCTGGCGACAGGGCACCTCCAGCGTGATGAGCTCCAGATGACGTAAGCAGGCTTCTTTCTTGTAGGCTTCTTGTGGCCTGACCGCCCTTTCTAGAGAAACGGAAGGGAAGTGGTCTGAATGGTGAGTGCAGGGATCAGCCCGGGTCCGGTCTCACTTCCAGATCAGATGTGAAAGTAGACACGCTGTTTGAGGGCTTATCTTGAGTAGACGTGGATAGTCCAAACCAGGAGAACCAGCTAACTCATTATGTTGTCAGGTGTGAAGGCAGAAACGTGAGAGGGTCTATTATCATCCCAGCCAGTCCGCACCTTCAACAGAGTTGTGAAGACTGGCTGTGCCTGTAGTCGGCTGGGCTTTCCATACCGGTGTTTGATTTGCTAGTAAATCATATAACAATAGGAAGAACGGTCAACATGTTTTAGGCCTGTGATAGAAAGGGTTTCTGTTGTCGCTTGCCAGGTCAACACTTTACTTTGGGAATATGCTGAATGTGTAGTTTATGCTCGTTGAAGTTGGAAGTTTATGCAAGATCAAAAATAAAAACAAACACCAGTATTTATATTTATATCGTCTCTGTAAATGTTATTCTTTTAATGGTAAACTGTGATATGTAACATGTAAACAGACAATTCAGATGTCTGTGTGTTCCAGTGATTTAAGTCAGCATTCCTCTTCTTATTCTACATGTTTCGTTAAGGGGTTCGTTCAGGTGAACCACCTGGCTCAACCCGTAATGCCATCTGCCTTGTAACACTTGGCACCTTTGACTTATTAGCTTGTTTAATTACAGTATTAACTTTTATAATCTGTGCTGCTGGTCTTAATCAACTAGTAGGCTGGTCTAATGCTAAATTACGGTAGATTACAGAATCTTGGGCTTGTGCTCAGACTGGCACTGCAGGAGCCACGTTGCTATGGGAAAGGTTACTCTGGTTACCTGCTACTGGGATGTCCTCCCGGGGAACCACATTGAAACTTTATTGATGATTGGGAGAATCTCTGAGTATTGTGTCTGGATTCTCTCCCGGCTCCAAAACGCACTATATCGTGTTGTGCCGTCCTGTCCCGTCCTGCCCTGAAGTCGAGATGACCTCACCAAGGCTGCAGTCATTAGTACTCATAGACTACACCTGCCAATCAAGAGTACCACAGTAACTGACTCATGGTAACTTGGTGAAAACAGGAGGTACAGTCTGAGGGTCTGGGTGTTTGTTCAGGTCAGTTGGCTTTCCTCTCTGCCTCAGAGAGCCTCTGTTGTTAATGCATTGCAATAACTAAATGCCAAACCTTGTATTTCTGGCTCCGTAACATACTGTACCTCATGCGTACATTCCAACAACAATGACAAAATCTACCTGAGATTGGCAGGTGTGACAGATTAAGCTCTGATGAAAGGTTATATGACAGCTCGGAATGTTTGTACAGATTCAAAAATAAATTCTGGTTTCCAGATCCTGGAAACAAAGTTATTTTGTTCTTTACATCTTACGGATCATGACAAAAGATGTCGGTGTTGTTCAATAGATCCCCAGTGCAGACTTAAGCTCTTCGTGTAATGCAAAATTGAGTGTATGCTCTTGGTGTCATGCAAAAGCTTTAATCCTGTTTCGTCTTCTTCCTTTACTTCCTGGGACTGCCATAGCCCTGAGCGCTGACGAGAGATAAACATGTCAGATGACCATAGCCACCACATGCACCCCGCCCCCAACACCATGCTTCCGGACACCATGGGCACCCACGACATGAACGCAGGGGGGCACAAGTGTGGAGGAGAGGGCGGCGGCCACATGATGATGGTGAGACACCAGCCACACCCTCCCTCACCCCATATTACCAAATCTCGCTCTGATGAAAGGCCTGCCGAAGTTCGAAGCTCTTGAACTGTGTTAAAGACTTAAGCTTGTGTGGGGAAAACTTGGCCCACGAATAGCAACAAGCTAGTTGTTCTCCATGAATGGATCAATCCATTCAATTGCGTAAAAATGCGTCAAACTTATGTTTTCTTCTATGTGTTTGCATGATGCCGAGCAGCAGATGACCTTCTACTTTGGCTTCACTAACGTGGAGTTGCTCTTCTCTGGACTGGTCATCAACAGCGTCGGAGGTGAGGGGCATAAAGATCAACACTTCATTCCCCAATGGGGGGGACGGGGACGGGACCCCTCTGTCACCTAACAGAGCCAAACTAACATCTCCCCCTCCTCTCTCTCTCTCTTGTCTCCTCCCCCGCCCCTCCGTTAGAGATGGTGGGGGCGTGCATCGGCGTGTTCCTCATGGCCGTGCTGTACGAGGGCCTGAAGATCGGCCGGGAGTTCCTCCTGAGGAGGAACCAGGTGAACGTGCGCTACAACTCCATGCCTGTGCCCGGAGGAGATGGAACCATGCTCATGGAAACGCACAAGACCGTGGGGTGGGTAGGACCAGTCCGCATCTCCCTGGAGCATACACACAGGAACAGAACCAGGGGGTGTGGGAAACAGACAGAGGCCAGATGGATCCAAAGCACTAGGTTGCTAGGAGGCGTTAGGCTAGTCTTATGGAAGCCAGTACAGTGCATTCTATGTGAGTAATACACAGGTTTGATGGCTTACTTGGAGCAAGGTCGGACTGCTAGGGATTGACTGAATGTGAAGTGAAGGTATAGAGTAGGAATATAACAAATTCATAGACCAGACGGAAAAACAAACCTGTAGTTTATTAGTTTTTTAAAAAGGCATCCATGTATGATTTTTAACCCCGTTCCTTCATTCCCCTCCAGGCAGCGCATGTTGAGCCTTGCCCACCTACTGCAAACGGTGCTACACATCATCCAGGTGGTGGTCAGCTACTTCCTGATGCTGGTGTTCATGACCTACAACGGGTACCTGTGCATCGCCGTGGCGGCAGGTGCCGGGGTCGGATACTTCCTGTTCAGTTGGAAGAAGGCTGTGGTGGTCGACATCACTGAACACTGTCACTAACACACTACACGCACACTACCGTTTGCCCCTGTCTGTCTCGGTCGACCCCCTTCCCCTCACACACACGCCCTTACGCAACATGCACACGAATACACACAGACATTCTTCTCACACTCAATCCCCATTGTCATCATGGCACCCCAACCTAATGTGTATAGTATTGTTGGATCTTGTACTTTTGGACAGCCCACTTTGTCATGGAGAGGCCACATGTTTTGACACTATTCGACGTGACAAAATGTGTGGCAAATGGTCTTTGTCCTTTCACTGTGATTCACGAACCGCTTTGTGAACAGAGCAAAGACTCCTTGAATTAGGGAACAGCCATTGCACCGTGATGCAATGTTATTGATCTTCCCTCCCCAGTCTCAGTCTCTACATCTTCCTCCTCAACTAGCTTCCATTCATGCACAGTCCAGGCTCTTTTGTTATTGACCAGTAATCGCCCGTCAACATGTCATTCAGCCTTACAGGTTTGGCCCGTAGGGTAATATGCTCACACACACAAACTGCATCCTTGTTCCCTTTCCTGGGCGATCATCTTTTCAGGCAGTGAGTCGTCACAAACTCCTGCCTTCCATATGACAATCTGCTGATTTCTCATACTGGTGGATTGTGGGTAGGGGAAGGTGCAGCAGCCCTGGCTGTACGACCTGAGCCTTACTAAACCCTTTGCCTTAAATGAGGGAACATGTAACACACAGGCCAACTGTAGACATGGCAACGAAGTAGGAGGTCTACTGACAAAAGTGCCAGCGTGACTTAAGATATGTTTTTCTAATGGACAAGCTATGATGATCCATGTTAAGGCCGCTCCCACACTGAGCTGTAAACCCTGTCTCCAATGTGCCTGAATTCTAATGGGAGTTTTGAAAGGTGTAAATATTTTGGTTATATAAAGACCCTCCTTAGATTGAACGGTTGGAATCCAGCCAAGATATTGCTTAGCTGTCCAATCCCAAACTCGGATCACCTCGAGTACATCGGGGTCAGGGCTCAGTGGGTGGGTTTGGGAAGTGCCAATCCTGTGTGGCATTCTGTTGATGTGTGGACCTGAAATTAGAATGTGGACCCCTCCTCCTGATTCTCTCTGCCATGCAGTGTCTAATCATGGATAGCTCCTGAAAACCCCTTCAATTATTTCTAATGGCTTTCAACTCGACCCAGCACAGTTTAGACCCACCCCCCCTCTACCTCTGGAAGGTATTTATGAAAAAGAACAAGACAATTACTGTAATTCTAGAAAGGTTCAATGTTATTTCAAATTTATAGGTGATTTAGTGTCTCTTGCATCAACAATCG
The DNA here is from genome assembly GCF_021917145.1 of Hypomesus transpacificus. Classification (NCBI taxonomy): domain Eukaryota; kingdom Metazoa; phylum Chordata; class Actinopteri; order Osmeriformes; family Osmeridae; genus Hypomesus; species Hypomesus transpacificus. The sequence goes on along the minus strand of NC_061081.1, from coordinate 2,018,489 downwards.
TTTGATTGTTCAATGTACAATTGCAGTTCAGGCCTTTTTTTTTGTTGAGATTTTTATGTTAAATTGTTACTGGCAAAGTCTTTAATCATATTCTTTTTATTTGTTTTTTTTTTTACTAATTTATATGGACTGGAAATGGTCTAAACGGAGTAGGTGTCTGAAAATCTTGACTTAAAAAGGGTTAACTACAGCTTGAGCTCCGCAGGACTTTACTTTGATATCCTGTCATCTCGGATGCTGCTTCCCTATTGGTGCTTACATCCTAAAAACGAGTAACGGACTATGGGAAAGTAGGAAGCTGGACAAGTTTGAAATAGTGTCCTCCTTGTGACCTATCCCTGCATTAGGCCTCAAACTACAACACACACTTGATATCTTTGGGCGTCAATATGAAGAACCTAATAAAATGATGTTGCTTTTAGTACTTTTTTGTTTAGTTTACATTTATATTTTTAATTTTTGAAATGTTTATATCTGTTGCCTGAATGACATTGAGTAGTGCTGTTTTGGGGAGTTATGGGATAATGTTTTTTACCACCTGTTGCACCATTCTGGTCTTGTTTTGACAATGTGAAACAAAACATGGTGGCAGCAATTCTGGTCTTACCAGGCTTGTAAAGAACCGCTCTGGTCTGCTATACAATTGAAGCAGAGTGGCCAAACAGCAGGTAGAATGTCACAGCCACTATAGTGCAGCCATTACTTGGGTTGTTTGTGCAGTCCAAAACGCATTTCTGGATCAAAGTAACTCATTATTTACTGTTGTAATCGTCTAGAAAATATGGATAATGGTAATAAATTGTAGCATTCAAGAAAAGGTGGAGTTTGTGTGTTTATCTCCTGTCCATTATGTGATCTGTATTTCATGACAATGTATGTAACTTCCCTTTCTTGCATGTAACTGACTAGTTATTATAGGAAAGATGTAGTCCTTTTAGTAGAGATGTAGTCCTAACAGATCTTATTTCTGAGGAAGGATCCAGACAAAATTGTTTTCTCTTATCCATCAAACAAAAGTGTATTGTACAAAATACCATTCAGTACGAAAATAATTTCACCACACAGCAAAGCATTTCACACAGACAACTTGTTCACATGGTGTGTGTGTGTTCTGGCCACAGAAAGGTAGCCTAATCCTCGCATTGCTGATGATTCACAAATGAGTTATCTGGCGTTAAAACAAGACCCTAATTCAATAAGGGACTAGAGTGTCAGAACAGAACTCTCCAGGAGTATCCATGCCATGATGTGTCACTCACACCAATTCTGGCAAACATTAGTTTTTTTCTCCTGGTTTTATCCCTTTAGATCCCTGAATGGATGGATTCTAAAACTGCAGGTTACCAAACAGAGACGGCAAGGTGTTGGGTTTTGGGTGGGGTTTATAGCCGATGCGTTCATGAATCATCTGCTCCCTTGACTTTATGTCCCCTCCGCCCGTTGCTCCTGCCATCTCGCTGGACGTAGCAACACCGACAACATCTACTTCGTCTTTTTGTTTTTTTCGGCTCTGGGAGACAGATAAAATCAGCACATAGAAAACATGAGACATGTACTCATTTGGACACGTGTAGCATTAGACTCCAATATATGTCATTTTGCATGTCATCTATTACGGCATATGTACAAAAATAGTCAGGCGTGAGTGTGTAATTTATCATTGAGTTGATAGATGTGGCGGTACAGAATACATCTATGCACCCAGACATTGGTTCAATAACATAAGTAAGGACGTGTAGCTTGCCAACTACTTCGGCTACCTCCAGCTCTTTCTTTACACTCTCAAACTCCTCCGTGTCATCCAGCTTCAGCTCCAGGCGAGTGGGCTTCCTGCGAAGCATCTTCTATCTTCTCTATATGACTATCGGCCAGGAATCTACTGCATCAGTTTTTCTCCTCCCACCTACTAGGCTACCTAGTATCCGCTAAGTCGACCAATGCAATGTATAAGTCAGGGCAGGAAAACAGAGGCAAGTGTGAGTCATGTAGAGTAGTCAGTTAACGGTCTTACGGTCTTGACATGATCCTTAATTAACAATAAACGAACACAGTGTTTAATCATGTTTGACATCTACACTAACACACACGTCAGCTAACTAGCTAAATGGTAGGCTAATCACACTGGTTAGTAAACGTCGCTTAGCTAAGCGCCTCGGTTAGCTAGTTAGGCTAGCCTTCAGGCTAGCTAGTTAACTTGAACAACAATACATAGTCAATAAAGAAACATTGGAAATATAATGACATGTATGTACCCAAGTTATTCATAAACTAGCTAAACATTACACAAGATAACTTGTAAAACTAAATATACAAGTGACTTAAATAACTTACTAGACGTTGTTTATCAAGAAAAATTGAACACACTTCTCCGGTCTACGACAGGTCAGAGGTTATACACCAAGAGCTACTGGGAAAAGTAGTTTCATTTGAGAAAAAGCTGTTTCACTCCATGCCACTGGAAGTCGCTGTAAAAATGTTTGGGAAAAAAACAAAACATATATATACATAAATATATAATTATTATTTTTTACATTAAAAACATTATTTTTCATTTTGAGCATAATTATCTGATTGTTTGTGCCGCATAGGACAATTGTGTCCATTGTGCTCCAAAAATGCACGTGTTTTTTTATCGTTCTGTGGAACACAAGAAAAGCCGGATAATCTTGCAAATGCAACTGTATCTTGTGTATTTATCATCTTCTTTGCAAAACAAAGTTTATTTTTCACGTACAAATTCGGTTTTGTCACGTAGCCTTTATTTTGAAATAAACGCATGAAATCAACCGGAAATGAGAGACCTTACTGGACTGGCTTCATCTCGTTTCGACGCAAAGCCAACGCGGGTAGGTTATGTACTAATATTAGCCATACACATTTGTTTTTTCTTACGGAATCCCGTCCTTAACGAAAAATATAGGATAAAGACTGTGTTTATGTATGCGTTGCAACTTTTTGCACAACTTGACTTGAGGTTTTAGCTGTATGTTGTAGACGATATTGCCAACGTGCTCTCAAGTTAGCCTAACTAGCTAGTAGCTAGCTATAAGCATACCCATATTTCCATTTTCCGACCAGCTAGTACTTGTTGGCGGGTTTAAGATATTCTGAATTTGTAATTCCACGTCAGGTCAAGATTGGTTGGGAACGAAGATAGCCAGGTGCACGGGATCAGGATGTCGGACGAAGACGAAGGCCCATTGGTAAAGAAGTCGCGGATCTTCTATGGCAGTCTCGAGGAGAAGGAGAGAGAGCGGTTAAGCAGGGAAACCACGGGGAAACTGAAAGATGGCGTCAAGGCTGGCATCGCAGCTGGCAACATCAATATCTCAAGCGGTAAGCGTAACATTCTAATAGTGTTCATAGTCTACCTGATTCATTTTTCATGTTTTAACATTCTAATGCAGTTGTGATGTCTGACTTTTATTTATTGTGTCTTTCACCTTCTTGTATCTTTCACAGGTGAGTCTATGGACTTGGAGGAGCGTGTCAGTGAGCGACAGTCGGAGGTGCTAGCAGAGTTTGAACGCAGGAGGAGAGCCAGACAGATCACCGTGTCAACGGACGATGCCGAGGTCAAAGCCTGTCTGCGGGCTCTCGGTGAGCCCATCATAATCTTTGGAGAAGGACCGGCAGAGAGGAGAGAGAGGTAAATGTCACGGACTTCTCCTCAGTCTTAGACCCTAACGTCAGCATATATCAGCTGCTTGATGACCCACTCCTCTCTGTCTCATCTTCAGGTTGAGGAATATTCTTTCAGTAGTCGGGCCAGATGCACTGAAGAAATCAAAGAAAGACGATGACAAATCCAAACGCTCTCAAGAAGAGGTAGGGTCCAGTCTCCTCTATCCAACTGTTGATATTATTGTTGCAGTCTTGGGGCCTCCTGTTTTCATCCGTATGCATACAGGTATTATCAATAAGGTTGACCACCGACTCACCATTTTGTTTTTTATTCTCAGCGTCAGGAAACGTGGTACCACGAGGGGCCGAACACTCTGAAGGAAGCCAGGCTCTGGTTGGCCAAATACTCTCTGCCTAGGTAGCTACATTGCGATTGACTGTTGGATTGTCCAATTGGTGGCTGCAGTGCTGCTGACACGATTGCTGGTTCTGTTGATTGTTGAAAACCAGCAGCTTTGTGGATTACTCAGGTTTGTGTGTACAGGGCTATGAAGAGGTTAGAGGCTGCCCGAGCTCACAAGGAGATCCCTGAATCCACACGAACAGTCAAGCAACAGGAACTGCACAAGAACCTGAGAGTAGGTTCTCCATCCAACACCATGTATTCAAGTCAGGTTGAGAGAACATGAAGAGGATTTCTCCTCTTCAATCTAATCCTGTTTTCCTCTGTTTCTGATTGTCTCCCTCTCATCCTTCTCTCTGCTCAGAACCTGAATAATTTCTGCAGCCAGATTGGTGATGACAGACCTATATCTTTCTGCCAGTTCAGCCCCAACTCTAAGATGCTGGTGACGGCATCCTGGTGAGCCGTAATGGAACCGCTTGTGCATACGGAATACTGATCCGAGAACTTGACATACGTTGACTTCAATAAACATCTCCCTGTTGTGTCCTGACCCCAAGCCTGTCTCTCCCGTGTCCTTCCTCAGGAGTGGCCTGTGTAAGCTGTGGTCCATCCCAGACTGCACCTTGGTGAGAACACTCAGAGGTAAGAACCAAGTTACAGAACAGTTCCAACCTTCCATATACCTCCCCCGACGCCCTTTCCCTGGCTGGCGAGTGAGTTAGGAGATATTCGCGTTCGTATTGATTAGATTACCTTTTTGAGATCTGAGATTGTCGGTTGTGATGGTAGCGTCTGTTTCAACTCCTCCTGTTGTGTTCCTGTGTGTGGTGGCGCCGTCTCTCCCAGGCCACAGCACTAACGTTGGGGCCATCAGCTTCCACCCCCAGGCCACCCTGTCCCTGGAGGACTCTGACGTCAACATGGTGTCTTGTGCTGTCGACGGCTCTGTCAAGCTGTGGAGCCTGGACAGGTACCACTCCCTCTCTCCACTTTGAGGTTCTCTCTCCGGGTTCTTGGTTGCTTGTTGGGGATATGGTGCATTGGGGCCGTAGGAGGACTGAGAAGGTTCAACAGCTTCAAAATGTGCTGTTATAACTGGTTATAACCTCCTAAAGAAATTGAGGCGGATGCAACAACTATCTCTATGCGACCGTTTTAGAGCTACTGTTGGGTCTGTCCACAGAAACAGTTATTGACTTCATGTTGGCTTTTTATTGACAAACTGGAGAGCTGTTTTGATTCTGAACGTCTGAGCTCAGGACGTGGCAAGTTCTCAATACCAGCCTGGACCCTTCCACTATTATCCACTTAATCATTCTATATCTTTCTCTGTCTTACTATGTATGGAAGTTCTCATTCTCTCCCTTATCACTCAGGCCTAGGTGAGAGAAAGTGTGTGTGTGAGAAATGAGTGTTGTGTACTTGGGATAGAGGCGAGCAGATGGCTTGTTTTGTGTCCCCCGTAACCATAGTAACCTCTTTTCTCCACTCCCGGGCAGCGACGAGCCTGTGGCTGACATCGAGGGCCACTCGGCGCGGGTGGCGAGAGTAACCTGGCATCCTTCCGGACGCTTCCTCGGGACCACCTGGTGGGCGAAACGCAGACGCCACCCGCTGCACCCTTATGATCCTCCCAAAGAACCACGCCGAAGTCCTAATGCCCCCCCCTTCTTCTGTCCTCTCCTCCCTGAAGCTATGACGACTCGTGGCGTCTGTGGGACCTGGAGGCTCAGGAGGAGATCTTGCACCAGGAGGGCCACAGCAAAGGAGTCCACGACCTGCACTTCCACCCCGACGGCTCCCTGGCCGGGACGGGGTAAGACCGGGCCGCGCCCGCCTCCCCTGGCCGTGCGCCGCGTTGGGGACTGGTCGCATACGCACGGCTCAGTTTGCAGTCGAATACACTCCCTCATCTCGCTTTTCTGGCTTCTTCTTTCTCTTAGGGGTCTGGATTCTTTTGGGAGGATCTGGGACTTGAGGACAGGTCGCTGTGTCATGTTCCTGGAGGGTCACCTCAAAGAGATCTACAGCATTAACTTCTCCCCCAACGGGTACGCCATGACGGAATACGCTGGAAATGTCACACGGGCGCTCGTTGACGCTCAATGATCAGGTTTCGTTTGGAGGCGCAGCGACCCGGGTACACGTGTGATGGCTGAGGCTGTTTCTTCTCTTGTTTTCAGGTTCAATGTGGCGACGGGCAGTGGAGACAACACGGTCAAAGTGTGGGACCTGCGGAGGAGGAGGTGCATCTACACCATCCCTGCCCACCAGAACCTGGTGTCCTCGGTCTGCTTCCAGCGTGAGTCCTCTCTCCTCTGCTAGCTTCTCGATCTAGTTTGAGATGATCCCTCTCTTTCTCTCTCCTCCCAGTGTTTCTCTCTCTGGGTTCTTGGTTGCTTGTTGGGGATGTGGTGCATTGGGGCAGTAGGAGGACTGAGAAGGTTTAACAGCTTCAAAATGTGCTGTTATAACTGGTTATAACCTCCTAAAGTAACTGAGGCAGATGCAACAACTATCTCTATGCGACCGTTTTAGAGCTACTGTTGGGTCTGTCCACAGAAACACTTATTGTCAGTTTCATATTGTGGGCTTTTTTATTTACAAACTGAAGAGCTGTTTATTGTCAGGATGTGGCAAGGTTCTCAAGAACGATGGTTCTGGAAAGAACCAGGTTGTGTTCTCTCTCTTATCCATACTCACCCTGTCTTCCCTCTCATGCCGTCCCTGTTATCCAGCGACCGACGGTCACTTCCTGGTGTCGGGAGCCTATGACAACACAGCCAAAGTGTGGACCCACCCTGGCTGGTCGCCACTGAAGACGCTAGCAGGGCATGAGGGCAAGGTGATGGGCGTGGACATGTCACCTGACGGACAACTCATAGCCACCTGCTCCTATGACCGCACCTTCAAACTCTGGATGTCAGAGTGAGCACAGGAGGAGGAGAAGAAAGAGAAGTGGAGATGGAGAAAGAAAGGATACCCAGTCGAAAGACTGGTTAACAGTGTTTATTTTTATTTTTTATTTCCATGTTGGTTTAATTGTTTTGTTTTTTAAATAAAAAAGCGGATTTCAATCGTGTCATCTGTGTTTTTTCATTGTCGTTGATAGACAAGCTCTTACCTGCCTTATAGGTACTAATCTGCATGTTGACAAAACAATTCACACATCAATTCAATCATGTAGCTTTAGTTTATGATCCCTTTTCAGTGTCTCTTCCCGATGTGTCCTACTACAGTCGCATACCATGTCACCATAAGCATATATCAATAAGTTCCAGTGTCCTTATTGACCAGTACTGAGCTTCTACTGGAGCTGGTATGTCAATACTCCCCATGGCTGTGCACTCTGGAAGGTGTCAGTCAAGTTACAGACACAGGAGGCTTTAGAGCTCCCAGCTAACAGACAGCAGGCTAGCAGCACCACCAGGCTAACACCACCAGCAGCAGGCTAGCAGCACCACTAGCAGCAGGCTAATAGCACCACCAGCAGCAGGCTAGCAGCACCACCAGCAGCAGAAGAGACAGCGCTGGCAGCAGGGGCTCCTGTGAAATCGGGGCTCGGCTAGTCCTCCGTGGGCCCAGGTGGACCCAGGGGGCTGCTCCATGATCGACTGCTTCCCGAAGGAGAGCTTGTGCTCCAGCTGAGAGACGCCTGTCTCTACTCCCTGCCTGGGGCTGCTCCTCTGGTGGCCGTCCATCTCGGCCTTCACCCCCAGGAAGGCTGCCAGATCCAGGTCCAGAGCTGTAGCTCCCCCACGTGGCAGGGGGGTGTTCTGCCTGCACTGTGGGCAGGGGATCCACATCTGCTGGGGAGTGGGAGAAAGCAGGCACGGTTGAGCATACGAATCAAACAGACCTTTGACGGGAACGGAGCCAAAACAGTGCTGTGTGCTCCTTGAACTGCTGATGAGCAATTCATGTTAATATTTTCTCCTAACACCAACGAGCCACCCTCCTCCTCTCCGTCGGCCGGCGCCCGTCAGGCAGACCCACCTGTTCGTTGAGGATGGTGTCCAGCCTGCGCAGACAGGCCTGGCAGAAGGTGTGTCCACAGTACAGCCTGCGAGGCAGCCTCTCACTCAGGTTGAAGCCGCAGTAGCAGATGATGCAGTCCAGTTTACGGCTGTCTCTGGACGGCTGGCCTGCCTCCTCCGCAGCGCCCGCTGCTGGCGAGGCGGGGAACGTCGCAGGACACGGAAGCCCTGTGGCCAGGGGCGGGGCCTCTGGGGCTGGCTCTGGTGGAGGGCGCGGGGACTCGGGATCAGAGTCCTCTGCGGGCAATTGGGCGTCTGGAAGGGAGGGTACGTCTGGGGAAGGGTGCGGGGGTTCTGAGCTGAGGTACAAGGCAGCATATGTGGGTTCGAGAGGGTCCGAGGGAGGGTCAAGGTACAGGTATGGGGACTCTGCTTCCTCTGGAGCCTCTGGGACCGTGGCCTCCTCTTCCTCTTCCATCCTTTACAGAGTGAAAACATTCACCGATTCACTTTACTCATGTATTCCATCGCACCAGGCAAGTGGCTTCAGGACAGAAATGGTTTGGAAGTAGGTGAATGTACGCATATGACCACAAATGACGTGGTGTCGTTATGAGTGTCATGGGTAACAAAAGCGGGTTGGTTGATTAGGTAAGCAGAGACAGAGATATCTAGACAGAGATATCTATTTCCTGCCGAGGACGATGTAAGTGAAAAGATGAGACGACCATTAGAACATATCAGCTCGGTGTCTACTGTGTGTGATGGTAGAAATTCGGTCTACACGGACACAAGCGACTTGAACAATAATGGTTAATGGGATTGAATAATCAAGAAAAAATACAATGGAAATAGAAAAACTTAAATATATCTCCTTTTATGTCGGGGGGTTATTGCCCGTCAATGCCCCCTTGGAGCCGACCCTGACTTTACCCCCAGAAAAGACAGAAGAAAAAGACTTAGAACAGCTTGTACCTTCGTGTTAGTCCTCCAAAGCTACAGGTGTCCGGCAGTTCCCTGGATATGTCTTGATGTTCTTTGGGGTTGAGCCAAAGTCTTTGTCTTCACAGTGTGGTCCATCTCTGAGTCCTTAAATGGGTCCTGCCTCACTCCTCAGCCGGGTGGTATTGGGAACAACTGCTCTGACAGGAGCTGCAGGACTCCTCCTCTGTTCAGTGCACAAATAATCCAGAACGAGAGATACAGATGAGGCAAACACGAAGTCAGAGAGAGAGAGTGAGAGCGAGACCAAGCTCCTTTACGTTCTCCAAAGAAAAAGGGAACCCTTCAAAGTCCCAGTCTATTCCTCCACAACTTCCTGGGTGATGACCAGACTTCACTGGCCTGCGGTTTTTGTTGAACCTGCTGTTCAACTTCCAGTGTCTCAGGACAAATAATGCCGTGTCTTCCCTCTAGCCTGCCCCGGTCCCCAGTGTGTTTAATATTTCAGGCTGCTTGTCTCTGTGAACCCTTGCAGCTCATAGGCCTGTCAGTGGAGCATGTTATATATTTAAGAGGCCAGAGACAACAGAGACGCTGTTTAGAGGGAGGTACGGGTGATTATCCTGGGGAGCGGCAGGAAGGGGGGGGGGGGTACTAGCGAGTTTCATTCACCTGCAATACATGTTTAACAACCACTCTCTATCACTTTAAATCTCTTTCTCTCTCGCTCTCTCCCAGACAGAGCCACACAAACCACATGCTATCTCTCTCTCTGTCTCTATCTCTCTCTGTCTCTCTCTCTCATCGTTTCTCTCTCACATTCACACGCTTTCACTTGTGGACAAGTCCTATGACCCTGTGTGTCCCCCCCACCTCACCTCCTCCCCCTCCACTATGTGTCGGTGCCCACCCCCCCGACACGCACACGCACACAAACTCTCCCGTCTGAGCGGGTGAAAGGGGAGCCTGGCTCACGTTCCTCTGGACACGGAGCGGACATCAGATCACCTTACGTAGGCTACAATACACCAGCAGTAACCCTACACCCTCCACCCAGCTCCGACTCTTCCAGGCTCAGGAGGTGTGTGTGTCTGTGTGTCTCTGTGTGTGTGTGTGTGTGTGGGGGGGGGGTCTTGGTCTTATCTGTCAGTACTGGGTGTTGTTGGAAAGTCCACGAGCTTCTGAATGACCCCAGTACATCCTAGTACATTCTTGTACATTTGGTGGTGATAGGCAAGTGATGTTGGTGGACTGTTGAGGAAGTGTGCTGGAAAGACAGGGTCCTGAAAGACTTGTGTAGGCTCAGGGTCAGGGTTCGACCCAGGGTTAGCATGAGGTTAAACCTAAAGAAGTTAGGTTGAAACCTGTGGGGGTGAGGGAAAAGGTGGAAGTTAGGGTGAGGGTAGGAGGAAGCAGGGTGAGAACATGGAAGAAGGTGAGGAAGGTGAGGAAGGAGGGTCTCCGTGAAGGTGAGGAGAAGGCTCAGGTTAAAGGTTGATTAAGGTTGAAGTCATCTCTTTTCTTTGATCTTATACACTGTCACTTTCAGCTACTGGTTGCTCTATCAGTAACATTGCACTACTGTACCTCACTGTACCTCGTCACCAGGCTCCTGTATGGTCATTGACATAGTCACTGATCTGCAAATTTGCACTATTGTACTGTACTCCACTTAGGTTAGAATAGGTTATAGGGTTGAAATAGGTTTTATGTGCATTTAGGGTTAGTATAGTGTACTATTTATTGTTATCTGTAATTTAAGAAGTTTTAGTATTAGGGTTAGCATGGTCGATTATTTATTGCTATCTGTATATTTAGGAAGTTTCACTTATTTAAGCTCAGCATAGATGTAAATTATGTTCCGTGTACTTATATGTTATGTTATGCAAGGTGCTTGCGTTGTCTTGTCTTAAGAATTTCAGTGCCCAGTCTATCCTTGAGTTGTTCTGTGTACCTGACAGTAACAAATAAAAGACTTGAACTTGAGCATACCTTTGAAAAAACTCCTCAAATGATGAGAGAGTGTACTGTGTTACTGCAGCCAGCAGGTGGCAACAGAGAACCCTGTTTGTTGACAAAAAGGGCAAATGGAGAAAGTAAGTGGTACCTTCTTTAATGCTGGAGAGAGGAAACAGTAGTGTAGTTAGGGGGAAATGGAGGTGTATACATAGTACATAAAGATTTTACCCACATGGTCGAAGTATACTCAGCCTACTGCTGATACATAATACTACCACTTCTACAAGGGCAATGGTGTCAATTGCTTGCTCATAGTTAAGCTATGACAAACGCATGCTATTATTTAATTCCTTTTTAATGATGCTCCCTTATTCTTCCTTCCTTACAGACACACACACATACACACACACACACTTAAAATCCTTTGTCTGCCAAGCTAATTTAAACAAACCTCCCCCTCATCTTCCCTCCTTATGTCTCTTTTCTCTCCATACCGAAACAAACTTGACTTGCACACGCACACACACACACACACACACACACACACATTCTCAGGTGTGCTAGTTGCTGTTGTTCTTTCACAGTGAGAAAGAAAGAGGAGAGGCTGTGAGTGTAGGAATGCTGTGTGACCACTCAGCCGGGCTGGGCCCCAGTGACGAGGACGGGCTGGGCCCCAGTGACGAGGACGGCGATGCTGGCAGCCACCTCTGCTGGGGACACACTCGTGTCACTATTCAAATGCCACCCCTGACGTCTGCTCAAATCCTGCCACAACATTTGACAGTGTGTCCCTCTAATAGACACACACACGAGTACATAAAACACACACATACAGGCACAGGCCACAGATACATAAACAAAGACACACACTCACCCAGCCACGCACACACTACACACACCTTGGCCAGTCTGCTGTTTTGGTTGAGTGACTCAGATGATGAATGGATGGCAGACAGGTGAAGGTGGCAGCGGGGGCTACCGGGGCTCATTATTTGGTGTTTGTTTCGTGTCTTCTCTGTTTGTGTTGATGTTCGTGGAGAGCAGGACTACTGCTGCAGACTGGGCTGGACGCTTGCTCTTGTGTTGCGGTTATATTTAGCTGTGTTGACTCTGTCAACCATTAGTGGGAGGAAACACACCCACTCTAACCACTATTTTCTGTCTAGATCCCTTATATTACCGACTCGTCTCTCTCTCTCTCTCTCTCTCTCTCTCTCTCTCTCTCTCTCTCTCTCTCTCTCTCTCTCTCTCTCTCTCTCTCTCTCTCTCTCTCTCTCTCTCTCTCTCTCTCTCTCTCTCTCTCTCTCTCTCTCTCTCTCTCGTCTCACTCTCTCTCCCTAGCTCTGGGAAACACACACACACAATCAGAGCTTTTGTCTTGTTGACGAGCGCTTAACCTTTTTGTCCTCTGAGAAGGCCACTAATGTGCACCCTTTGTGTTTCCATGGATACCCACGGTTACTTAAGAACCGCTTGAGCTTTACGAACCAAATGTAGATGATACAACAACACATACACTCGAGAACATAGGAACACACACACACACAGCAGACGTGCGATGTGTCGCAGGCAGGGTGCCTCAGGACAAGTATAGCCTGCTCTACAAGTCAGCATCGCCGTGGAAACTGGGTAAGCCTGGTGTCAAACACAGGCGGGTCCCGTCGTCACGGGCCCAGATCCGGCTGAGCAGGTAGGTGACAGAGTCCTCCACCCCTCAGTCTGGTCCTCTTCCCTCTCATCACAGCGCCAAATCACAACCTCCACAGGAATGTTTTGGAGCGACATTCATGGTCCATGACACCAGCGTCACAGTTATGCTCTCCGACTGGTTACTGTTAAACAGGCTTCTCAGAAGTCACTCACTCATTCCTTCCGGAACCCGTTGAAGACATATTAGGAGAGGGGAATAAGAGATATATATATATATATATAGATAGAGAGTAGTGATGTATGAGTCCGTCCACGCCCTCACATTGGACTGTAAGCTATGCAGGAGAAACAGTGACTGTGTGTTGTGGATGAACGATCGAGTGGTAAGGTTGTTGTACCTGCTGTGTTTTAGGACAGGGCAAACAGTTCTCTGGAACAGGAAGTAACCCTCACTGACGTCTTTGCTAACGATCTGTTAGCGGTGAAGTCTTGGAACTCAATCTGGGACTAGAATCGACCTTTCTCGTTCCCCCTCCCTTTCTGCAAAAGCACATACACAGACGCACGCTGGGAAATACCCGCATTCTCAGCTAGTCGTGCATCCTCTACAAAGAATGGCTCAGAGATGACAATCTGCTGAGGAGGGGACTCCAGATACTGAAACAGCATCCCTAACCTGCTGGAACTGGGAGTCTTTCTCTCTATTCCCCTGATCATCTTACCATATCTTGGCACACCTAGTTTGCTATATGTTACAGGTAGAGAACACTTGCTCAGTTTGTTTAGGGAGTATTGGATCACTGTCTTTGTACTTGTGTGCACTAGATGAAGCACACCGCCATTCTGATACCGTGTGTTCACGCCGGGTGTGGCCCTTTGTAAACAAAGTGGCAGCTCTGGGTAATTGTTAACAGAATGAAAACTTAGAAGTCTTGGAAAGGTTATAGAGAGCCGGGCAGTGAAAAGCGACCTGCCATGTACCACTCTTTTTTTCTCTCTCTCTCCCCCTTTCTCTCCATCTCTCTCTCTCTCTCTCCCTCCATCTCTCTCTCTCTCCCCGTCTCTCTCTCTCTCAGCTTTGCCCAAACCGGTTCTATTGCTCTTGCCGTCATAACCACGTGACTTCCTACGTTTGTACTTGTGGACCAAAGACTGCATGTGAATGTTTTTCATTAGAGACTGGTGTGAACAAGACTTCAAACAGGTCTTAAACCAGGAGGACAAACCAGGACCTAATCAGGGCTTAACCTCACCCAAAGCAGGCCTATTACAGTATCCCCACATTCAAACACTGACAGAAAATCACATTCTACGTATCGATTGCATTTTTATTTCATCAGCAGCTGCAGCTTCATCATAAAAACATTTGAAGTTGTGCATTTGGGGATAGACAAATATATATATATATATATATATATATATATCTTCTTGGAGCTAGGATGGGATAAACAGCACCTTGCTTGGAGTGTGATGGTGCTCGACAGTGAGAACAGACTGTCTGCCATGCAAGCAGTGCCTCAGTGCCTCCTCCTCCAGGAGCTGAGCAGGAGGTACCAGAGGAGAGACACGGGCCATACAGCCTTGTTCTACTGCAGGGATCAATATTGACCCAGGGCAAACCAGGAAAGATACATCAAACTCAGTAAGACATGGTCAGAACAACCGAGCACTGATTTAAGTCTATCTTCAGGCCTCTCGGTATCATGCTGTTTGTCCACAGTAAAGGGCTGTCTACCAAGCATGCACGTATACACACACACTCACACACTCTCAGAGAGGCCTCTGGTATTGTATGCCGACTCTGACAAAGGCATCATTGTGAGTCATCAGCAGGACCGGGTGAGGAGTGCAGAGTCGCGTTGAGTAGTTTGGAACAGTGATACAAAACAATGTCGAGTGTGTGTTTCTGTTCCAAGAAGGAAGAAAACAGAAACCAACACATTCAGTTTGACCTCCCTCCCCCGGTTCTGCTTGTTCTCTTTTTAGATCCAGAAGGTTAATAATGGGTTGGTTCAAGAATGACTCACTAATAGGCAACAACGTAGCTGTTCTCCAAGTCGGATATTTACTTCATTGGTTCTGAACTGTCTTCCACACATTTAAAACAGACAGGTGCTTCATATCTACCCCTATTTGGGTCAATGACAGCAGTCCTGACATCATACAATCTCTGACAGGGTAAAACACTTCCTCATAGCGAAAAGTGCTGAGGTATAAATAAACATTTTCATTTGCTGAATAAAGGACACGTTGACATGTCATGTTGACAGAGATAGCAGACAAAAATAGAGTCTTTGTGAAGTCAGAGGCTTTTGGAACGTCTTTGCGAGAGTGCCATGTTGCAGGCTTACATCCATTTGATCTTCTTCGGGTTTTCTCTATTATGGGATCAGAGAAACGTCCCATTGGCCACTGCCTCTGAGATAGCCTGTGTGGTACCCTGGCAACAGCATGCTGGACAGTCGTCCTTGCTCCGTCACCGTGTGGGGCTTCCCAGGAGAGGTTTATGGTGGCAGGGTTGCTCCGGATCCTGGTGGAATGACAAGGCTTCCTCCCTCCCTCCTTTCCTGGGTGAGGTCCCTCATCGGACATGATCTGATGGCACGACGACAGAAGTCGTCTTCAGGAGGGGAGAAAGGGAGGAAGGAAACGAGGGAAGGAGGAAGCAGTCCTGGTGTGTTTGGGACCGGGCCGTGGCGGGGAGGAGGGTTGACCATTCACTTCTTCCGTCTGCAGCGGTAGCAGCAGGCGGGACAGCGGCCCACCTCCTCTTCCTCGTCGTCCCTCACCGTGTACGACTTCCTGCCGTCGTACCCGGGCGGGCCCTGGGCCGACTCGCCGTTCGCCGCTGGGTCGGCTGCGTAGGGGTTTTGGGAGGCCTTGGCGTTGTATGTGGACTCCAGGGCCATGGGGTTAACGATGACCGTGCTGTCATCTGCGCTCTTCAGCTTGGCACGGGGGATGGTCACGTTGCCGTAAGGGTTGTCCAGGGATACATTCATGGCGCTGGAATTTCGGAGAAGGGTGTGGAACTCTGAACAGGAGAGGTCACAACCTGTCACTCCTGATTCTGATGTTGGGAGTTGTGAAACTCGGATGGTCCGCTGAGTCACTGTTCTGTTCCGGAACCCTCTTTGACCTGATCTCTCCTCCTCAAATAACCTCTGGGGGGGGGGGGAGATTAAAAAGCATTGAAGAATGACAGCATGACCACATGCACATTTCTTACTGTGAGAACGAAAGGCTTTCATTTTGTGCTGCTTTGGGACTGTATTGAAACCACTTCGAGAGAAAGGATTATAAATCATTCTGAAAGCAGTCTTAAAAAGTCACTCATCTCTTCACATATCCCTGTTTTTATCCCCTCTCTTCACTCACGATCTTATAAGCTCTGAGGCAAACTGAGGCTCGGCTCCCAACTACGATTGCTCTGTTTCCCTTACACAACAATAACATTACTTTCATACAATCCCCAAAAGTTGACATTCAAAAGCTTTTCTTTTCAGCCATGTCTTTTTAGAGTACAGTTGACTTCAGTTCCACTAAAGCCTTCTCACAAAGGCAGGCAGGGCTAGTCCCCCCCTGGAGAACACCAGCTCTGGCTACTCACTTTTCAGCGGGAACAATTCCTTAGTAGTCAGTTACTCCACGCTCTGCCATCTCGTCTGGTATCTCATCTCATCTGTCTCGTCCTCCGGTGGACGGGTAGCTGTGTCCGGAACCCTCCGGAAGTCTGGTAATCTGGTGTTCTGGTGCCTGGGAGAGATCCTTTCGGTGAAAAGCCTGGTGTGCAGGGATCCAGTCACACCTGTAGCCTGGTGCGTCGTTAGTGAAGTCTGAGGTAGCAGCTGGTCCTGCCCCTCAGGTGAACAGCGCTCCTCCTGTGTGTGCATGGAGGGCTGGGAGGCTTCTAACCACACCCCCTCAAACCAAGACGAAACCCAGAGAGGGTGTGGTTGCCTACCTGCGTGGCTGGCTCGTTGGCTGGCTGGTGACCTACCTGCTTGGCTGGCTTACTGAGTTATTAAGGTGTATGTGCCATGGCTACCAGTAATGCCTCCCAGTCCTGTCTGTTTAGGAAACCCCCTCACCCAGTGTCTGTGAAACTTCAAACACGACCCCCCCCCCCCCTCCCTGTGTGTTTGACCCTGGATTTGTCTGATGTTCATCCAGGTATCTGGGTGCAGCTAGGTGTGGTGTGATAGAGAGAGAGAGCACTTGAACGTTAACCACAATGCCTTGTTTTTACCTTGCTCCCCACAGCCAGACCTCTCCACCTATCCTAGTCCATGACTTCAGTGAACAAACATTGCTATCAGTGTGCCACCCTCCCCCTCCCTCCTCGCCCCTCCCTCAGAGGATGGGGAGGCTGGACTTCCTGTTTCACTGACTCCTCAGGGAACTATGTCTCCAATGCCTGAATCACAAAGGTGTGTTTCATGGGAAAAGTACATTCCCATGACCATGGAGTTACGTACTATAGCACACGACTAAAAAGAAAAAACAAGGTATAATTAGCTTAGTTAAATTAAACTTTCTTTTCTCTTGGGATTTTTGTAAGCACCCAAGCAACAGAAAACTGGCACATGTGGAAAAGTCAAACATATACAGGGTTCTGCAGCTAAGACCCCACAGGCTAGTGTGTAGACTTAAAAAGAACATTGCTTCTGTTCTGTCTAACTGATCCTTCACTGACCCATCTCTCTGAATGGAGGTCAGAGCAATACCCTGCCTCAACCAGCAGGGGGAGGCGGTAGGTTAAAATACAAGGTAAAGATACAAGGACACACATTGGTCCTGTCTGAATACTGTGGAAAATGCTACCTTCCAACCTGCTTTCCTCTCAACCCTTGAGAATCTCTGCCGTAGACAATCCACTCGCGCCTTTTCCTGCTAAGGATGCGAGGGAAGCATTTGAAGCGTATCAAAATATAGCGGGGCTTTGAAGAGGGGTCAGCCTCAGACCTGATACGGGTCAGCCTCAGACCTGATACGGGTCAGCCTCAGACCTGATACGGGTCAGCCTCAGACCTGGCCCTCCTCTGTTGAGACATGACTGTTCCAGGGTCAGTCCCAAAAGGGAACTGCTCCCTCATCCCAGAATGATGAGTAGAAGTCTGTTTGAACTGAAAATGACTGTGTCACTGCGTTCCCCTCCGCATGTACCATACAAGTCCTAGATATATCAGTGCAGGGGTTTAGGTTTCCGGAGCAGCTCTAATCCCATCATGTGTGAAGTACATCTTTTCTCTGCCCTGTGGACAGACACACGGACACCCACACACACCACGTTTGTTTTTTTAAGAATACGCAAAAATTTATTAATGACATGTTTCTTGCTTCTTTTTTTTCTTTCAAACTACTTTGAGATTAAAATCTATGCAGTGTAGAATGAGTCACATGATTCAAGTATATTACAATGGACATAGAAAAACAAGTGTGCAACAGGGCTGTTGCTAGGAGACATCCTCCTGGTGTTTGGTTTCTGTGGCAAAGTAGTCAGGGGCGTTTTGGTGTAACCAAAAGATAAATGACCCCCCTCGACCCCAAATCACCCTAACCCAGCCCACATTCTGTATTCACCGTTCGGCCAGAGGTCAAAGTTCAAAATTGTGAGTTCCTTTTTAGAATAGGTTAGAGCGTGAAGTGTCCTCCCCTAAGACGCTCCAGCAGTGAAGCTGAGCAGCAACACAACGAGAACGCAGTGAAGACAAGTCAACACCTTTAACAACCAAAAACAATCCATCAAAAAAAAAAGAAAAAAAGAAAGACAATTGAAAATACAATAACCCAAAAATAATTTTTGGCACTACTAGAAGAACAAAACATAAAAAGTAAAAAATAAACCGTCGTACAGAAGAAGATCGTAGCTGTGATAATCTGAGCCCTGGGTATTGGTGACCTGGGAAAGCTTCACAATAATCAGCTACTCCTCTTCCAGGCTGGAACACCATTGGCCCATCTGGTTTAAAGGGTTGATTCTAGATCAGAAGCCCCGCCCACTGGATGGAAGAATGGAGAGCTCCCTCCAGTGCCATGTTTCCCCCTAACTGCTGACTCCACTGTGTGGGCTGGCTGGCTGGCTGGCACGCCTGTATTTTAGTCATTGCCAAGGCAGTTGGGGGGGGGGGAGAGATCAGCTCTAAAGGTCAGGCAGGAATTGTGCAGGAGACAAATAGGGCAGGCTTTACTCTCAATGGTTTGGATGGGTAAACACACGTCATCATCGTCATTATTAGCATCATCAACATCATCATCAATCACCACAGAAACGGCTGCCCCTCACTCAAGAAGTCTTCCTCAACATCCTCCTCGTCCGCTAAAACAAAGGAACCTCCAGTCTATTTCAAGACTTTGCAGCAGCCGCTGCCCATGTGGGGCTGGGATACGGTGGATGGCAGGGCTGACTGACCCTGGCAGCTCTACGGAGGGTTAGTGCATGACAGGGTTAGTAGCACCTCAGGGTCAAGGTGGGCTAAGACGATGCATGGCTGAGAGGGCGGAGAGATCAGACAGAACATTCCCGGACAGTCCCTCTCATCTCATCTTCCTCCTCCACCTGCTGTCCCCCTCTGTCTAGGTGAGGGAGTCCTCAGTCAGAGATCCTTCAGGTTGGGTGGGGGGGGTAGTGGAGGGTGGGTGAGTAGGGGGGATGGGGGTGTGGGGGGTGGAGTAAAAGCCGACTTGGATGGGGAAAGTGCGTGACAGACTGAGGAGAGGAGGAAGGCATTTCAGAGTTGAGGGAGAGAATGTTGGGTATATAAAGTATCTGGTACATTCTTTCTTCATGGTGTATGTGTGTATGTGTGTGTGTGTGTGTGTGTGTGCGCGCGCGTCTGTCATCTCAAGTCGGAACATCTCCCCTGAGGAGGAGACCCCTGACGAAAAAGGCATTATGGGTAAATAACAAAATAACAAAAATAAAAAGCTATGTGTTAGTTTTCATGGTAAACCTAGTTGCTGTGAGTTTGAACTTCGTCAGTCTATGTACAGCGCGTCCTTTGCAGTTGAACGTACAACTGAAAGAATGTGATAGCGACTGAAACCCCCCTGCAGATGAACGGAGATGTCCAACAGACGTGGGGATGGTGCGCGCGAGCGCGTCTGCTCGGAGCGAGTCATCGGTGTGCGCGTGTGTCTATTGCGAGCGACTCAGGGTTGATGTGTGTGTGCAAATGAGTCAGTGGCGATGCGTGTGTGTGTGTGCGTGCGAGCGAGCATCACGACACGTCCTCTTCCTCTCCCTGCGGTACGAGGCGTGCCAGTCCGCATGGATTCGTCGCCCGTGCGCAAGTCCGCCTGCCGCGCTCCACAGCTCGCCGGACGCGCCGACAGTCAGTCCGTCCTCGCGGTAGACGACTCCCCCCACCCCCGTGAGGCCCGGTCACATGGAGCCCAGGGGCTCCCCGTAGCGGATCTTCTGGCCCGCCTTCAGGTTGAAGGCAAAGTCCCTGGGGGCCTCGAAGAGCAACACGATGGTGGAGCCCAGGTTGAACTCGCCCAGGTGCTCGCCCTTCCTCATGGCCACGCCCTCGCGGTTGTTGTTGGAGATGTAGCTGAAGTCGTTGTACGAGCCTTTGCTGTAGCGGGGGGCGTTGGTACGCAGCTCCTGCAAGGGGGGGGAGGGGGGGGGAGAGAGAAATTTGGGGGTCAGTGGGTTTTAATACTTTGATCCTTCAGGAGAGAGGTCTCCGTGAAAACCCACGACTGTAGCCTTAGCGGCAAGCAACCCATGATAGGGCGCAGACAGTATTATGGGATGGAGGGGGGGCAGTGTGAGGAGGGTTAGATGAGCGGCAGCGCTCGCCATTGAGGTCGCGTCCTGTCACGCCGACAACACACGGCTCGTTCTACTACATTCTTGAACACCACATAAGAGGTGGTGTGCGCATGTGCGAGCAGGTGATCCTCCTTCCCAGGGTTTGACTCTCTCACCTAGCAACCCACATGGTTATTTTAACCATGGCAACTGTAACACACTCGCTGATCACCTAACAACAAGGTCAACATCAAACCAGCAAACAAAAGTGGCAACAGCTGCAGCTATTCATGACAGGGAGACAATTGCCATGAGCAATTTCAAGGTTCCCACACCTTCTTAAACGTCCAAATTCAAGGACTTTTCAAGCTCTTTCCAAAGCCAGTTCTCTCAGATTCAAGGACCCAGCGCGGCATCGTTTGAGACACAGATCAAGGATAATTACTGTTACGGCACTGAGAATCTTTATAATGAGATCTAGCACGCTTTACTGGAGACCACAGACGATGAAAAGGCTCGAACGTTTGATCGCTTCTCACATCGTGCTGCAACAGTGCTGAGAGATGACGCCGTCTCTTGCCTTCTCCAACACAGCACACCACTTCCTATTTCTATTCTTGCACAAAATCAATTCAAGAACTTCTATTTATGTCTATTTTCCCAAAACGTTCAGGGCCTTGATTGTCTCCCCCTCAAAATCACTAACTTTCAAAGACATCAAGGACCCGTGGGAACCTTGGAACCACAAGCCGAGGACCAGGATGTGAAGCGGCCCTGTTAGGAAGCAGGCGGAGCCAGAGGGTCGGAGCAGCCCTCCACCAGCAAGGGGTGAGAGAAGGCAGGTTTCATCTTCAATCTTTACCGCCCTTGGGCCCCTAAATGAATTCTCCTCTCCTTCCCTTCCTTCCTTTATCCCAGAACTCACTCATCTGACATCAGATTCAATGACTACTGTCCGGTTGTCACTGATGATGTCACGGCCCTGGGAACAGCACGGTAAGATGGTCACCAGAGTCATGGATGCTTCTTCATCTCGGATGTCAGAGATCCCAGCGAAGGAGAACCAATTGGAGTGCACAGTCAAAAGCTGCACACACGCTGTAACCCAGGCAACGTATCGGAGCCTCAATGTCAAGCCCCCCTAGTGAAAGGGAAACATATTCTAAGCTAGTGTTTCTCACATGGGAGGAAGTGGGAAATGGAGAAATGTGAGAGCAAGTCATAAAATCATTTGTATGAATGTAATTTGTATTTCTGCAATAGGAATATGGGTGTAAGGGGGTACTTGGATTCAGAAAAAATAAGAGAAGGGTGCACTGAAGCCAAAAGAGTTGGAGAAACACTGTGCTTAGCCAATCACGTCACCTGAGGAAATGGCCTCGGACTGATCTGGTACAACAGGATTTAGATCTGGTACAACAGGATGTAGATCAGGTGGGAAGAGATTTAGACCACTTTCTCTCCTCCTCCGGGCTCTCTCTCTCTCTCTCCCCCTCTTTCTTAAATTAGCCTAAACCAGCGGTTCTTAAGCCTGTCCTCAGGAAACCCCTGTCCTGCATGTTTGAGATTCAAATAAATGGGTCGTTATCGAGCTCTGTAGGAGCCTGGTAACGAACATGCATTTGAATCAGGTGTGTTGGAACCAAGAAACATCTAAAACAACCAGGGGTTCCCTGAGGACAGGGTTAAGAACCACGGGCCTAAACATACTCTCTCCCTTCCGCCCGTCCCCCATCCCCCACACTCCCTCTCCGCCAATCAGATGGGAGTTAAGGAGCGTCTGGGCTCATCCCTCCTCTCACCTGTCTCCTCCCCCCTCGTCATGCGTCATGAGAGCAAAGAGCTTGGCCTTGGACCCTAAGCCAAACAGGTGATCTCTCCCTCCTCTAGATAACTCTGAAACAGGCTTATTACTTAGGCGTTATCCTACTAAAGTGACTATACATACCCCAACAGTGCCTATGTACAACAAGTATATATGTCAATGATGTGTCAAAGCTTAGTACTGATGGTATCTACTTATCCATGGCCTATCACCACGTAACTAGGATCCTAAAAAAACTCACCCTCACAAATCCTTCAGTGGACTGTAACCAGTGAGTGTGCGCGCGTGTGTGTGTGAGAGAGAGAGAGAGAGAGAGAGAGAGAGAGAGAGAGAGAGAGAGTGAGTGAGAATGAGAGAGAGAGTGAGAATGAGAGAGAGGGAGAGGGACAATGAGAGAGAGAGAGAGAGAGAGAGAGAGAGAGAGAGAATGAGAGAGAGAGAGAGAGAGAGAGAGAGAATGAGAGAGAGAGAGACAGCAGGGGACAGTGTGCGTGTTCCTCACCTTGTCAAAGTAGATGCGTATGGACCCTACATTGGTGGCTCCCACAGCGGTGAGAGAGAAGAAGCCATGGGTCCACTCCCCGCTCAGAACCACCCGCTCGTTGTGACAGAACAGCTCCTTGATCCAGCGCGCCACGCCCGGGTTCACGGACATCAGAGAGCCTGCAGAGGCAGGGGCGGTACATCCCCACGTTAGGGTTTGGGTAGAGAGACACACAAACACAAGTTTCATTTTTATAAATATATGCACGCGTGTTATCTTCATCGTGTGTAATGATCATGGAAGTGTGTGTGTGTGTGTACTGACCAGGGAAGTGGCGTCGGTGGGCCACGGTCCAGTCTGTGGGGGAGTGGAAGCAGTGATAGTCTCCAGGCGCCAGGTACACCACACAGTGGAAGAGCTCGTTCCCCTCCTTCGTCACCAGCAGGTCCTGGAACGAGCTGGCGTCGTCCTCATCTGGACACACACACACACACAGATCGATGCATTATTTGATTGATTGATAGATGTTGTCCCAGTAGACAGCTCATGCACCCTCACAGTGCATCACCGGACTATAAAATGTATCATTCTTCAATCGTTGTAGACGTATACATTAGGATGTGCGTATAATATAGAGGAGAGAGAGAGTATTAGATAGAGTAGAGAGAGTATTAGATAAAGGAGAGAAGAGAGAGTATTAGATAAAGGAGAGAGGAGAGAGTATTAGATAGAGGAGAGAGTATTAGATAGAGGAGAGAGGAGAGAGAGAGAGCATTAGATAGAGGAGAGTGTATTATATAGAGGAGAGAGGAGAGAGAGAGTATTAGATAGAGAAGAGAGTATTATATAGAGGAGAGAGGAGAGAGAGAGTATTAGATAGAGAAGAGAGTATTATATAGAGGAGAGAGGAGAGAGAGAGTATTAGATAGAGGAGAGAGTATTATATAGAGGAGAGAGGAGAGAGAGAGTATTAGATAGAGGAGAGAGTATTATATAGAGGAGAGAGGAGAGAGAGAGTATTAGATAGAGGAGAGAGTATTAGATAGAGGAGAAAGAAAGAGTATTAGACAGAGGAGAGATACTGACTTCTGGTGGCGTCTACGAGACTCTCCGCCCAGGTGTGTGGGCCCAGGAAGGTCTCCAGAGAGTAGGTCACCCCCTTCACCTGCTCCACCTCGCAGTTACGCACCCGCCCAAAGTGCAGGATCTTGCCATCTGCCGGGCTGATCTGTGGTTGAAAACAAACGCGCCTGGGGGTAAATGCACACGGTCCGACCCCATCTCTCTGACACGAAAACGCCTGAATCGCGTTTTGAATCAAACCATCATCCCCGGTATGCGAAAGAAATGAAGAGCACCCAAGCAAACATCTCCCACTTCTCCAGAGACCCCCCCCCCCTCCCCATCCCCGTCCCCCCGGCCCGGTCCCCTCCACCCCGCTCTCACCACGCAGTGCGAGTCGCAGACGGGCCGGGCCTGGGGCTTGAGCTTGCGCCTGAAGAACTCTCCCAGGTTGCGGTAGTGGTGCAGGTCCTCCACGGCCGCCTCCTGCATGTTGACGCCGAACGTCCAGATGTAGAGGCTGTACACCGGCTTCCTCAGCCAGGTGGGCAGCTCCACCTGGTTCAGGCGGCCCCAGGCGCGCGACAGCAGCCGCGTGGGGATGGTCTTGTACAGCCCCACCTGCAGGCGGGGAGGGGGAGGACAGAACGGGTCAGCGCACGGCAGGGGACGGCACTGGCCACAGCGGCCGTCCGCCAAAGAGATACGACGTCATGGAGAACAGGGACAGACGGAGGAATGGGGTTTCGTGGATCTGCTCCGTGCGGATTCTCCACGAAAAATCGGGGGTCATTGAACCGGTCTGCAAGGGGAGGGAGAGAAAGGCTGGAAGGCTGGTTAATTATATTGGAAACAGACGGATCAATGTGGGTTGAATCCGCTTTGGACTGGTAGAGGAGGAGGAGAGAAAGACAGAGGCAGATATGAGGGTGCAGGTGGAGAGGAAGAGGGAAGGGGGGTGAGAGAGGGAGAGAGAGAGAAAGCTGCGCTCTCAAGCCTTGCACACGCGTAGAGGAGGGCCGGGGCTTTCGTAGCACATCAAAGTCAAAGAGTCAAACTGTCTCCGTTTCAGTTCTAATGAAATCCCCTACTTCCTGCTACGACCTGCCGGGAGGGTCGGCTAATGGAAGTCAATGATTGACGGCTACAGCAGTCATTCAAACTACCGCTAGAGATCTCGTCAGCAAACGGCTTCAGTCTCTGGAAGCTTCTCCAGGTAGCGCCCGCGTTTTACCGGAGCGCACCCCCCCACACCTGAGGGTCAACGCTAAACGCTGAGCGCTGGACGCCCACCCCTCCCGGCCTGGTCACAGCAGGACGGCTCCTGCCCCCCCCCCGCTCTGACCGAGCCCAGGTGACACCCACAGATCACAGCGCCACCACGCGCTGGCGAAGACCGAGACGGATCGCTCGCCCAGATCACTCACCCAGATCACTGGCCATTGAAGTAGCCGCATGGCAAACGTCGCAGCGGAGAGAAGCTCATTGGACGCCCGGTCGGGACCTACGGTCCCTCTGAACAGACATGAGGTGGAGCCTCTCTGGAGGCGTCCTTACTCTGGGTCCAGCTGGCCCCCGCCCCCCTCCCAGACACCACTTCCCTCCCCGCTGGACGGAGGCTCGGCGCCGCCAACGATCAACACAGCCGGCGAAGCTCAGAAGACGAAAAGTCAGACGTGTGTGTGTGTGTGTGTGTGTGTGTGTGTGTGTGTGTGTGAGCGTGTGTGTGTGTGTGTGTGTGTGTGTGTGTGTGTGTGAGCGTGTGCTGCTGCTGCTACTGACGACGATGACGAAGATGGCCTGTGCCAGCACCTGTAACCAGCCGGCTTAGTTGACTGGGACTGCGTTTCTAACCCCCCGGAGCTCCAGATGGTGTGCACTTGATTCGTGGCGCGGCTCACTGCTGTGAATGGCCTCTGCTTAAGTGGATTAGGCAGCTCCCCCTCGGCAGCTGGCAGAGCGCGGGGAGGGGAGGAAACGATGACTCGATAGCTTTTAGCTCCTTCGCTTTTAGTCCTGCAGGAGGAGCGTCGCTAGCTAGCTGGCCCACAGGCCTCTCGGTCACCGTGCCCTGTTTAATCGGCACTGGTTAATAGCTGGTGCTGCGGCCATGCCAGTCAGCAGTTCCGATTTATCGCCGTAATAGTGCGCTTCAGCGGAGGCCACAGCTTTGGGCCTGACGGGAGGAGGAGAGGGGGGGAGGGGCTCTGACCCACGGGGGGCCTGCAGGGGGGGCGGGGCCCTACTGAGGGAGGACGCAGAACGAAAGACGTGATCAAACGCAGAGCTGCCCGACTGTAACTGATATGACCTCTGAGATGCGTGATCGACCAATGCCACAGAAGTTTGGAGAGTAGAGATGGGGGGGGGATGGAGAGGAGAGCAGAGAGGAGAGCAGAGAGGAGAGGAGAGCAGAGAGGAGCAAAAGAGAAAAAAAGAGGAGAGCCCAGCAGAGCTGAAGGTGGAGGGCTCAGTATTATCAATCTGCGTAGAAGTTGGGATTAGAAATCATCAAGCTGATCAGAGCTCAGCCGGTCAGCAATCTGTCAACAAACAAAGCAGGGGGGGGGAGGGAGGGAGGGAGGGAGGGAGGGAGGGAAGGAGGGAGGGAGGGAGGGAGGGAGGGAGGGAGGGAGGGAGGGAGGGAGGGAGGGAGGGAGGGAGGGAGGGAGGGAAGGAAGGAAGGAAGGAGGGAAGAAAACTCTGGGGGGGGGAAAGTGGGGCTCCATCTTCAGCAGAACATTAGAGCAGAGCTGCCGGATGTGGGGGGGACGGGGGGGGGGGGGACGAGGTGGACAAGGAGAGGGGAGAGGAGGGGCAGGCTGCAGCAGGGTCCATGCATAGATTGATTACACATCAGGACATGAGAACAAACGTTTGTTTAATTAAGGTTCGAGGTCTAAAGACAGTGGAGGTGGGGAGGGAGGAGGAGGAGGGGGGCCTGTGGACTGAGGTGCCCTCAGTCCCCTCAACCCCACCAGGACACAAGGCATTCCTCTGTGCTCTCGTCTGTGTGTGTGTTTGTGTGTGTGTCCAACACAAAGGGCCTTTGATGGCCGGTGGACACCAGAGCACAGTGTGCCCGTATGTGACCAGCCATCTGGGGCTCCGCAGCGGGGCTGCCCACTGGAGCGCGCACACACACACACACACACACACACACACAATACAACACTGCAGGGACAGGAAGTGTGAACCAGGCGAGGTTAGATAAACACCTGACACAATAAGCAGCAGAACCCTACGGGAGTTGGTACCTCTGGATGCTGAGATCAAAACCCTCCCAGAGATGCAGAGAAACATCCAACACACAGAAACATCCAACACAAAGACACACACAGGCATCCATCCACACACGCACACAAACAGAAAACACACAACGATCTGTATACACACATAGCCACAAACATAAATACATATATACATATACCCCCCCCCCCACACACACACACACAGATACTGTGCTAATATATAAACACTCTCTCTCTCACACACACACACACACACACACACACACACACACACAGATACTGTGCCTATATAAACACACTCTCACACACACTCTCACACACACACACAGGGTACTTACTCGGGAGGTGGGTCTCCAGCCCACCTTGGCCAGGGGTTTGAGAGCGCTGAGGGGCAGGACATAGTAGAGGAAGGAGAGCGGCCAGGAGCGCAGCCGCAGGGCGGGCCGGGACATGCAGCTCAGCTGACCCAAGCGCCGCCGCAAGGCCAACTGGGGGAACTGTAACCTGCGCACCGAAGGACAGCGCGTTGGCACAGGAACGACACACGCGCTCACACACAGGCCGACGCACAAGGTGTGGGCGCGTGGTGGGCGCGTGCACACAGACGCAAACAAATGCACGACACAGTAACGAGGACTACTCTGAAATGCTATTCTTTCGGAAATTCTCACCGACACACACGCACACAAATAAAAATGACCAACTTTGCACATTCTTATACCCACGCACACAAGGCAACACAATAGCAGTACACAAAGACAAGAATAGGGCCCATCTATGATGGTACAGCACTGCGTTATGTCACCTCACATACAGTACCTCCACACACTCCGTCTGTTCCCTAAAAGCAGTCACACACACACACACAAACACACACAAACCACCACCCACAGTCTATTCCCCAATGGGAGTGCCAAACGCACACACACGGTAGTACATCTCAACCGACTGTCTAAAAGCATCGTTATTTTCCTCAAAACTCCTCCTCCATGAATATTTCATGTTGTATCCAGAAGCTTCTCAGGTTCCATCTGCTCCCCGGTGGTCAGGCAGGCAGGAGATGCACAGGAGCACTGCAGGCTCTCAGTATCCACAACCCCCTGCACTGCCCTCTCCCTCGTCTAGCACTGCAGGCTTGGGTCAGCCACGTTCAAGTGGGCCAGACACGGTCTTTCTGCAGGGAATCTGTGTGTTATGGTGCAGACAAGTGTGTGTGTGTGTGTGTGTGTGTGTGAGATAGAGGATGGCATGAGGAATTATAGGAGAACCACAGAGACTAATCCACAGCGGTTTCTTTGATGAATTCTAAGATTCATTTTTAACTGCAGTTTGATCACTGGTTTTCAGTTCTTATTGTGCTTGTAATTTGTGTGCCATGCTCCGTGTGCAGGTGTTATGCATTTTTTTAATGTTCTTTGCCGTTTCACTTCAAACTCTTTGCACCCTTGTATCGTTTATGTGTCTGTTTTGTGTGGGCGTGTATGTGTTGGTCACCTTTACGTAGCCTTGGTTACAAGTTAACATGACTAATATTCTTGGACTCATGTTCAAGAACACTGCACGCTGACTGCCTGACTCACGGCGGTCAACAGAAGGCATCTCTGGCCAAGAAAGAAGCCAGGGACCAGGCCAGGCTCGGATACTCAGGGCCCCCCCTCAGGGCCCCCCCTCAGGGCCCCCCCTCAGGGCCCCCCCTCAGGGCCTCAGGGAGGACACAAGGCTTCCTGGATCCACCATGGACCTCAAACATCCAGAAGATGTCCCTCATGTCAAAGGAAGCCCATCAAATTGTGAACATCATCAGTGGATGGAAGCTGCATCGAGGAGCACGCACGTCCTGCCTGCCAACACGCGATCAGCTACATGGTCCAGAGGGCTCTCAAAGGTACGGCTGTGCAACTCAGCACAAAAAACGCACTGACACGCCATGTTAACCCAGCACACATCTGTTCCAGGATGGCTGACTGCGTTGTAGAAGGCCGAAGGCTGTAATTCACCACGGTTCTTGCAGGCTGTTTTGCCAGGCTATTTTACTGCGTGGTTGGCCAGGCCTGAGTGCTTGTGCTGCTCCGTACAATAGCAGGAAGTAGGGCAGCATTGATGCCGTGGTGGAGGGAGGGAGGGCTCTGCAGCAGTCTGGAGGAAGTCTACTGGCTTTGTGTCATGGAGGCTGCCGGAGTGGACAAGACTGAGACTGGCATAGACTGGACTGGTAAATGGGACTGAAGCTGACATTGACTGGATTGGTCTATGGACTGGACACAGAGTGAACTGGACTAGCACTGGCATAGACTAGACTGGATTGTAGCTACAGGAGGGAGGGCAGCGGCCTGTTAAAGCTAGATTAGCTTTAATGGGTCAGAGAGGGATGTAGGTCATGTTTGGCTGTGGAAGTGATGAGGCGGCTCCTTCCTCCTCTCCAGCCCAGACCGGACCTCTGGCTCGGGGCTATCTATAGGGCTAAGACCTGTCCTGTCCAATCAGGTTAAGAGGCAGGTTTGGGCATTATACTCTCACACCTTGGACACCGACACCCTCTCCCCCACACACACAGACACACACACAGTCACTTACACACACCTTCAGCAAACACAAATACACAGCTGTAACACTAACATATACCCCTTCCGCAAAGACACAGACCTAATACAAACACACGCACACCTTTGCAAGTGACAGACAGTTTGCTGGACATCAACAAACGGTAACATTGCTATGTGAAGTAGTACTGCAAGTGTGTTCATATGTTTGATGTTTAGAACAGGACACAATGCTACACTGCAGTGTTCCACAAAACAGGCAATTGGTAACGCTATGTATCATATCAAACATAACAAGTTGGGCTTACAGTGGATCAGGGTCAACAGTGTGTGTGACCATATCCTGAGTGATTTGTTTTGCCTCGCTAGACGGCAGGATCAGAATCAGGGTTTTTTGCCATGCAAGTTAACACAAACACAGAATTCACTGTGGCAGGAAGGTACATACAACGAACATATACAGATCAACAACAACAAAAATCAAAGTAGAAAAAGCTGAATGTATAAATACAATTTAGATGTCTAATACTAAAAAGCTAAACATGTCCAAAAGAGCTAAACAATGAAGATATTAAATAGATATAAAATATAGAATATGAAATGTTACAAGATGAAATCGGGAATCCATGTCCCAGTCTGCAAAAAAACACTCAATGTAAATGTGGGAGAGCTTCACAAAGAGTGAGAGTATCTAGCTGGGGCCAGGTCATTGTCACTGAAGCAGCTTGATGACAGCCATTCACAGGAGCAACAAGGGCATATTGTACACACACACACTTTCTACCATGTGTCGTGACCAGGCAGTGAGTCTGTTGAATATAAATCTACTGGCTTCAACAACAGCCCATTTATAGTGACTGATGTGAAGTGTTAAATAATGTAATAGCTAAGCACTCTTGCGCGGTTAAGGTAGCTTGACAACAGATCACATGACCACAACTCTTCCTGGCCATCATCTGACTGTCATTTACCAACCCTATAAGGAGACACTGCTATGAGACACCTGCGAGGATGACAACATCAACATTCTCAATCAGCCTTGATTCTATGGATGAATGGATGGATGACGAGCTACATGAAACAGCAACTTGACGTGCACACAAGCACGCTCCTGGACTAGCTTTGACATCGTGAAGGCTTTTACCACTAACTTAACTGACCGTTGAAGACAAACCTCAAGTGCAGACATTAATGCATTTAGGAAACTGGAGAACGCCGTAGCCAGCACCCAGGCCGGCCCCCATGGCCGGTAGGAGGGTCCGGCTGTGCCCTAGTGGCCAGCAGCCAGGCTGGCCCCCATGGGCGGTAGGAGGGTCCGGCTGTGCCCTAGTGGCCAGCAGCCAGGCTGGCCCCCATGGGCGGTAGGAGGGTCCAGTTGTGCCCTAGTGGCCAGCAGCCAGGCCGGCACCCATGGGCGGTAGGAGGGTTCGGCCGTGCCCTAGTGGCCAGCAACCAGGCCGGCCCCCATGGGCGGTAGGAGGGTCCGGCTGGCGGTCCGGCTGTGCCCTAGTTTAGCGTGCAGCGTTTAACTAAGCCACTCGCTCCTGCTCTAAACAGGACACAGGACAGCTCCTTACCACCAGGTGCAGTAAGAGTGATCCAACATGCATACAGTACGTCACTACCCAGAGAAATCATGATCATGGAATAACTACTCGTAGTACTACATTATACTACGAGTCATTAGGACACTTGCCTTCAGGGGATAGCTCAATTCAAAAGAAAGTGGAGTTTACATGCGACTACTAACCTATATAGAAAACGAGTTAGCGCCAGCTAATGGGAGTTTAGCCAGAAAACACTACTAAGTTTACAAAGACGACGCATGCAGAACACCAAAGGCTACATTCTGAGCATGACAAAGGTTTCAAGCTCATTTCAGCTCATGGGTTTATAGAGTTTCTGCGTTTACAGGGTATCGGGTCTAGGCCTACTGGGGTTTACTGCAAAGTGACAACAAAGTCTCAAGGCAGAAATGTGTACCGGTATTTATATCACACGTAATACACATACAGTATTTTTGCACACTGTGCAATAGCCTTAAACACAAATAAAAACTTTTACAAAGTAAAGCATAAATGCTTTAAGAAATTATGAAATGAAAAGACAAAAGAAAAATGTTCTCAACGTTGTTTTTTTACTGCCGCACAAATACAGACAATACTTGACAAATTCAAATATCTAAGACAACGTTCATGTAAAACTATTGGGTGCCTAAGACTTCTGCACAGTCCTGAGCATGTTTGTGCACTTCCTTAAAGAAGGTCCTTTGCTCACTATCTCCCTCGTCTTCTCTTCACCAAACAGTAACACGCTCACACAGCACCCCCCTTCCTTCCTCAATGCAGACACATATTGGCCAATCACTGCCTGCATAGCATTCTCTCTTGGCCCACTCTCTTGCTTTCACACTCACTCACGCACACACTCTCCATCTCTCTTTCGTTCTGTGCCTCTCACGCTCTCTGTCTGTTATTCTGTCTGTTACTCTCTCTCTCTTAATATCTCTCTCTCTCTCTCTCTCTCTCTCTCAATATCTCTCTTTCTCTTTCAATATCTCTCTCAATATCTCTTTTTGGAAGATCTCTTTTCATTCATCCTGCCACTAGCACCTTACCCCCTTTCTCTATTTGTCAACTTCATCAGACAGTATATAGTTCATTGGTTTAAAAAAAAACTCGCCGTTCAGAGCTAACAGTGAGGGGCCGGAGCACCAGTGGACTACAGGACCGGCTAGCCAGTGTTCCAGTCAAACTGAAAATAGCTAGGTATTGTTCCAGGAAGACTACCTATCCAGTGTTCCAGTAAGACTACAGGACTGGCAACTAGTGTACCATTAAGACTATAGGAATAGCAAGTTATTGTTCCAGTAGGAGTAGCTAGTCAGTGTTCTAGTATGACTATTGCACTACTTAGCCAAAGGAGCTACAATGAGGCTAGCTGCCATTGGTCTGGTTGAGAGCTACCGGAGTTGTTCAGTAGGTCTAACTGCGTAGGCCTATTTCTGCGTAGGCTGGGCCGGTCCAAAGGTTGGAATGCCCACCCCCCCAACCTCACTACCCGACTGCCTGTTTGCTTGCCAGAAGCTTAGGGGCTTTACACTGCAATTAGGCCAAACACAGGCTTTGTGCTGCTCGCTAGAAGTGAGGGAGAAATGGAGAAAGAGAGAGATGGAGAGAGAGAGAGATGGAGAAAGAGAGAGATGGAGAGAGAGAGAAATGGAGAGAGAGAGAGAGAGAAAGGAGAGAGAGAGAAGAAAAGAGGGAGGGAGAGAGCTGTGCACACAATATTCTTTGCTGCCGCTCCGCTACTGTCCCCCTGCTCAACTAGCACACACAACAACAAAACACACACGCGCACACACACACACATTACACAAACTGGTACAGCACGATTCTCACGAGAGGACATTCTAATCCCCTCTATATCTCCATCCACCCTTTCTCTCCCTCGCTCGCTCGGCCTCTCACCCAGATGTAAACAATGGCTGTTTGCCATGTACACGGAACCGTTGGCAGCCCAGCCACACACACACACACACACACACACACACACACACACACACACTGGGGAAGGCACTGTGGTCGCCCTCCCCTTCTCTCACACTCGGGGTGGTGATGAGGATGATGATGAGAAAGACGAACGGTACCTGAATCTGTTTCGGTGGCTGAGAGCAGAGGCTCCGCCAGCCCCGGGGCCACCTCCTCCTCCTCCTCCTCCTCCTCCTGCGCTGCCTCCCTGCAGCTCCCCTGCTCCTGCTGAGCTCTGAGGCCGGAGCCTGCGCGCATCAACCCTAACTCTGTGGAGATTGTAGCAAGACGGAGGGCTGTGCAAAGATCTGCAGCATCTCACCATTTCCCTGAGTTCCACGCCGCCCTCTGCACGCTCCTGCTCTGACACATGATCACCGGAGAGGACAAACACTCCGCGCGCTGCTGGGGCTCCTGTCTTTCTCTCTCTCTCTCTCTCTCTCTCTTTCTGCTGTGCTGCGTGTGAGTGGGAGCGAGTGCGTAGCTGCTGCTGCTGCTTCTCTCTTCGCTGGACTGCTCTCTCTCTCTCTCTCTCTCTCGCTCGTGCGCTCGCTCGCTCCCTCCCTCCGCCGTTCTCGAGCCCTGCCCCCTCCGACGGGACGGATGTGACGCAGCACGGTTTCTAATCCTCTCGCTCCTCCTCCTCCTCCGCCTGCTCCTCTTCTCTGTCGCTCTCACGGTCTGTGGGGCCCCGAGGGATGTGGGGGTCTTTTGTCCCAGGGTGGTGGGGTGGTGGCGGGGGGAGGTGTGACAGAAAATGGGGTGACTCTGGTGAACACCACCGATCTGGCAGGCTGGTCAGAGACGACCAGGGGGGAGAGGGGGAGAGGGGGGGGCATGGAACGAGGAGAGAAACATAATCCTGTCAGCTCTGCTGAGTGCCAGCTGTAGCCCTATAGCAGAGGACCACTGTGCACTGCGCACATTCACCATGTGCACACTCTTCACTACGCACACACAAACACCATGCTGAACGCTATCATTATAGCTGAACATTATCATCATCGTATTGGTCTCTTTGGATGAAAGCATGTGCTGAATAAATGTAGTGTAATGTGTAATGTAAGCGAGTTCAACTGACGATGAGCTTGAACTTAGGTTTAAACTTAGGTTTACTTAAACACTGCATTATAACAGAAGACAGCAGAGTGGGGGGGTGAACCCCTCTCCCCAGCAGAACTCTACTCCTGCTCTCAACCCCCACCCAGCTCAGGAACACTGTGGGGGGTAAGAGAGGCCTGAGACGGACAGATGGACCCTCTACTCGTCCAACCAGACGACTCATTATGTCTAATAACGGTTTTAAAACAGTTCCTTAAGTCTGGATATAAACTGTGGACTATGGGAATAAAACACCAAATAAAATTAAAAAGGAGATGGAAGTCTATATTCTAGATCCTTTTTAGGGCTGTTCTTGAACGGAAATGTATATTGTCAAAATGTATGTTTCTACTAAATGACGTTGCTGTATTGTAAGACAAAATATTTCACTGTGACTTCATATGTGAGCTTGTAGTCAGAACAGAATATTCTGGATACACTCTGTTATCCAAACTATAGTCTAACAAGAAACAGGAAATAACTTCCTAAATTGCTGATGCTTCCATGCCACCAAACATCTGAAGGCTAAAAGTTAACGGAACAACAAATTGTAAGAAAGAGTCTACGGAAACCAACTAAATTCAGCCCGAATTAGACAACTTTTGAATGAAGAATTATTAGTAGCTAGCTAAATGTAACAAATCAGAACTTCTCTAAATGAATTTACGATGAAAAAAAACGCCCTTTTACCTCATCAAGCCTGGTGAGTGGAGTCTGAAATGTTGGTTTATTTCTCTTTTGTCAATGAGAGGTGAGGGCTGATGTTCCTGTTCCTGTCTCTGAGCTAACAGATGCTTCCTGCTCACAGGCCATTTAAACCCAGTGGGCGGGCAGACTATCACATGTCTGAGGCACAAAGATGTCTGGGTAAAACGTTATCACGCTGCGCCAAACAGTCCAAAAGTAACTCTTGGTGGGACCATTTTCGAAAGTCAATGGACTTGGTTCAAAGAGTGATCTCACAGGAGGATTGTCCACTCTGGCCCTCCCTCTCTCCTCGACTACACTGCTGCTGAACACTTACTGAACCAGGTCTTCAACCTCGGCTTGATGAGGTCATCCCTCACAGGCAGACAAACCCTTTCTCTCAGCACAATATTGACGTATTCCCCCCAAAAAACATCCAGTACCACTGAAGTAGTGTGAATCTACAACAAGAACGCAGCAAATGTGAAGAGGCTAAGGCCGTGCAAGATATGTCTGTTGAAACTGGGAATCATTTAATGAATTTCAAGTACTCAACTTAAGATATCTTATAGTAAATAGCCCAATGTAAACTGTATTTGCAACCACAAATATGCCAGACCTGAACTTCAGCCAGAACAATAAGGCTGGTTCTTCTAGGAATACATCCACTGATTTGTGCTGTCTGCATGTGAATGTGTTTATACATCCGAGAGAGGGTGCGGCTCTCTCCTGTCACAGTGACCAGTGAGGTCGACTCTTTTGGTGTCCCCGAGGGTTCATTACCATTCTAGACTCTTCTCTGACCCGATTCAACCCTCCCCCCCCTCCCCGTCCCCCGCACAGAAACAGCAGGGTTGAAGTGTGGTCACAGTGTGTATTTGTTTTAGCGTGTGGTCGTATAGACAGTGTGTGCTTGACAGAAAGATCGAGAAGTAGTGCATGCACGAGTGTGTGGCGACAATATCCCAATGACAATGGGCCAGAGAGTGACTCGGAAAATGTGATAAAGGGCATGTTTACTAATGATGATGACATTCTGTTTAGTCATGGGGTTTGAGGACCCGGCTGGAGTGAGGCAGGCTCCACGTTGTACGTTTATCTTCACAAACCAACAAGCTGATAAAGCTAACACAGGGAAATTCCCCAATTCTAACCTGCAACGCTGGTATTCCCACACAATGCGGAACCTCCCCACATCGATGTTCCATTGAAGCCAGGGCATATTGAGAGGCAGCGCACTGCGGCCCCCACAGCCGCACAACAACAAAAAAGAGTTGCACAAAAGACAGGAATGTTTCACTGTACTGCCAACTCAATACTGGCCCCATTGTCCAGGGTCGACATTCAAGGCTACAGATGGTCCCATTGCATAAGAACAAGGCTACTTCTGAGTGAGTTAAATACACGTCAAAGTATTTGTTGGAAAACAGTTCAGAACACACTTTCCGAATGCAAAACACAGCCCTGATACAGAAACACTATTTTCTCACCAGTCAAAACACTGTCAACAAGAGTGAAAGAGTGTAGACCGGAATGTCAAGTGATCGCCAGAGCGTACAGGAGTATTTTTACTGTAGAATCCTCTCAGGATGTTCCAGTGACCGGTCACATGACCAGTCACATGACGACTCCAACACTCGTCTACAGGGTACATGGCACCATATTTAACCTTCAGAAGATGATAACAGGATATGTTCAGATACAACGGACGGACACACCAAAACAAGATGGCGGTTCTCTGGGGGGCGTGAAGACCCCAGATGACCTCTGTGATAGATCCAACTCCAGTTGTTTTACAGACAAATCACTCCAGGTACATGCTACACCTACAATAACCACACTGCTTTTATCAAGGCCTAAGTTTTCTAAGGTCATAGTGCATATGGCCCGTGTTGCAGTATAATAGCAACAGTCAATAAACTAAGGCACACCATTAAATACAGCGGACAGTACTATCCCCCACAGATTCTGTTAGTTAGTCTATTACATTGCGACCCCATGATCAGTATGATGTAGAATAGACGTATGACCCTTGAGGGTTTAGGTTGAGTACAGTTCAATGGGCGTATGTGAACGCCCCTGTGACATTGTTTGTAAAAAGGGGCAAATACAAATCTGATTTGTATTGTTAGGTTATACCACCACATTCTTTTTCAGGAGGTTCATCTTTGATATCTAAGACTTTTATAAATGTGACGTCTTAAAAAAAAAAACAGCCAAAACATCAACTGTGTTAAATAGTAAACCAACAGAAAATTGAGAGATGTTATTGTTTTTCTAAATAGTGGAGGTCACACTGGCTTTGTTGGCAACATCACACGAAAATAACAAGCCCCTCGCCAACCTTAGTCAGTGTCATTCACCGGGGTCACCAGTCCAACTGCATACACAACGATCACCTCACCCCACGCAGCAGAAAGGTTCTCTCCCCCTGCCCCCTTATCCAAAACACAAACTGGCCTACACACACACACACACACCTCCTGGTGTAGTCAGGTCTATATTTGTCCAGCCAGACTCTCCAGCTGTTTGGTCACACTAGACTACATGCAGAACTAATTACATGGCCCAGAGTGATTAATGAGTCTGGCTCCTGACCAGCATTTCCTCCGTGAACACACACACACACACACACACACACACACACACACTACAGCTGACAGGACTCCACCAAAGATATACCCAGCTGTGCAGATCTCTGTCAGTCTCAATCTTAATCACTGCTGTCCCCTGCTGGAGCCAGATGGAGCGGCCTTGTGGAGGCTGAGAACGTTGGCATAGATGTCATACAAGGAGACAGACAGACAGACAGACAGACACATACTTGACAGACAGACATACAGACACACACACATACTGGACAGACAGACCACCAAAAACATCTCAGCATCCAGAGATATCAAACAGCTTTTGGGCTTCAACCTTTTTCAAAGAGGAATACACGTGTTCCACGACCAGCTGGAGAGCCAGTAGCAGGCAGGTGGACCTGCGGTGAGCAGTACCCTCCCATCCTGCCCCTTAAAAGAACCCAAAGCGTCACAGGGAAGAAATCACAACAGATGGACAAGCTGACCATCACGTGGCCGGGCTAGCCAACGCCCTTGCGTGCCCGTTCCAGTGAGAACACGGCGAGCAGCCTTCCACACGCGGTACACTTCGGAGGCCTCCTGGACAATCCCTCCTCCCTACCTGGGCTTCGTTGGCGACACGCGGCTCCACCTCGATGCCCAGCTTCTCTAACTCGCGGTCCCGGTAGCGGCCGTACTGGTCGTAGCCCACGTAGCCCCCGCCCGTGGCCAAGATGAGCGGGAGGGGCCTCAGACGCGCCTGCAGCCCCAGGGAGACGGGGCTGAAGCGCCGTCGCCCTGCCCAGACAGACACAGCGTCGTCATGACCACACAGACACTTGGAGAAGCATGATTAGTCCACTGGTCTATTCCCACTAATGCCTCTGTGTTCCTGTCACGCACCAGCGCACACAGGACCACCGGTGGGTGTTTGTTAGAGTCAACTGAACTGCGGCCCCAAATATTCTGAGTTGTGTGAACCCATCAGTGATGTTTCTATGTACGAAAAAGTCAACCATGGTATTGTGGTTCCAACTTCAGTTGAACTAGGTGGGACTGCCCCCTTCTGATCACAGAGAGAAACTCTACAACCTTGTAAACAGTGCAGTCCTGCAGTGTATTCACGGAACTCAATGACGACATGTGTAGCAGTACTTATTTACAGTCTCTAGTCTGAATGAATCTGGACCTTGTCTCTGAGTTTAGCTGCCCTAGATCTACCTTGAGGAGCCACACTGAGGATTGGGCCCTAGAGAGATCTTTGTAACGGCAACTCACCGCTGAATAGAGAACGCCATGATCCCTGTTGACTCTGATGGATCGCCTGGGGTCTGAAGAATAGCAATCTACTGTAGTGACAAACAAACACAAATGCACATTCGCACAAGCACACAGCAGCGGAAGACAGACATAAATAGAACATGTCAAAGACTTGAGTTTAATGTGATCTAGATGTCAAATTAACATGGTGGTTTCATCGAGCTGTCACAGCTGCAAGACCTGGTGATCGAACGGATCTGCTGGTATTAACTTATCTACGCAAGCAGAATCAATCGCGAACACTGAACATTTTTCTGGTGAAAGTTTTGTCTTTCAGACCATCTCATTGGCGGTTAGGATTTGACATGTCAACTCTTCAGTCACGAGTGAACAGGAATGTTACAGATGCTACGGACCACTTCCTTGCCACTTGACAGTCATCACCATCAAGTCCTAGCTAACGAAATTTTACTTAACCTTCCACGAACATGTTAGTCTAGTTGCCGTTAGCAGCTATTCTGGGTGACATTAGCTCATACTGATTACCTCAAAGCCATGCCATTTTAATGAAGGGGAGACTAATGTAGCGTATGGTGCAGTACTTTATATAAAATGACAAGTAATACGGATGATAACTGACAGACTAACTACGCAGCTAACACCATGGATACTTTGGATATTTGATACTTTAAGAGACAGAACTGTTTGAATTTACTGTTGCAATGTATTCAATGTAATCGGTTTAGACACAGAAGCGAGTTACCTGCCAAATCTGCTCGCTGTTACTGGGAGCTGGTTATAACACACCTTTACTAAGGACGCTGCCATCTTGTGAATGTTTGTAAGGCTCGTATAGATAACCAATCAGAGCGTGTTGTGTGCAGGGAAGCTTCTTGTTTCGCGAAAGGTCTTTGTCGCCCCCTAGTGTCTCAACAATACAATTTCACATTGTCGATAGATTTTTTTTTTGCTTCTCAAATATTGATAATACGCTTTAAAAGGTTTAATGAAACACTTGATGACAACAGTTCAACAGTATTTTATTCTTAAAAATATATTGCAATGATTCACAATACTAACCTTTAGTGTTGGTCTGAGAGATGCAATAGGCTAGGCCAGTTTGTTTAGAAATCACATCACAGGCTGGATGATAATCGGAGGGATGAAAAATAAAGGAAAAAGCAATACAAAATTATTTATAAGGGATCCCAAATGTGTCACTTCCAATACAAACCAGTGTAAACACAAATCCAAGAGAACAAAAAGAAATATATTTCACATCACTCATT
This sequence comes from Hypomesus transpacificus, assembly GCF_021917145.1. Lineage (NCBI taxonomy): Eukaryota > Metazoa > Chordata > Actinopteri > Osmeriformes > Osmeridae > Hypomesus > Hypomesus transpacificus. Next base: position 1,978,576 of record NC_061081.1, on the reverse strand, counting down.
TATTTCAACCTCTCAGTCTGACCTTTGGAGGGGGTAACTAAGACAAATAGGTCCAAGAGAAACAAAGCAGTAGTCTAACCACAGAGATTGCAATTCGCACGAGTGCCCTTAGGTAAAGTCTTCACATACAAAAACACGCTACAAAACAACACATATGTTGAGATTATACATCCTTAAAATGATGATGGGTAACTGCTGTAGGTCCGTCGGATATTACGTTCATTTATGTGACAGACCTCATTAAGGAGATCATGAGTTTGTGATTGATTGTGTTACTGATATGACCATGGAAAATCAAATGACATTAAACAACATAGTAGGAACTGCTAATATAACCAACGTCCTTTTCTAAGTTAGGAACATTTCCAATGAAAGAAAGATGTAACAGGCAGTTGTGGGAATTATGACAAAGGACTTCGAAGACGACTTGACCTAGTTGGGCAATTTAACAGTTCGACCTTGTACCGCGTCACTCAAACACGGTTACCTTCAAAACGTCGTCCTCGAAGCGTTACAAAGTGGACTTAAATCCGAAACTTAATAACTAACGTGGTTTTGATATTGGCCCACTGGAGTAGCCTAGGTTTAAAGTATCGGTTTTATCTGTCGAGCTGGATAACTTGACCTGGAAGACCAGCCACACTCAGACTCACGTGACAATGGCAGTGAGATATCTGAGTGAGTGTAGCCATCCGTCCAGTTGACCAGGCGGTGATGGATACACGTAGCCAGGAAAGTTCTCCATTTAAAAAGGCATCTGGAACACTTAAAAGATCCGTTGACCGTGGCTAGGCATGTAAGGTTACTGGACAGTGATGGGTGATGGTCTTTAAAAATAGGCGTCATAAGAAGCAGCATTTCCACATCAGAATTTAGGTCAATCGGAACGGATTTGAAATGAAACTACAGATTTCGTCTGAACTTCACCGTGACATAATACAAATATAACGTAGTGATGAGTGTAGCAGCAATAGGACCAAGGACAGGAACTGTAAGCACACAGCCAGCCATGCACTCACGGTTCAACAATGGAAATAGATTGGCAACACGTTGTTTTTAACACTTGCTTTCTTTCAGGTGCATTTGATTTAGTCTGCCAAACATCAAACTTGCTCTCAACTTTCAGGTCTATTTCTACTTTCTGAGTCACGCTACCTGTAAATCAAGTGCACCTGAGTATTTAAAAGGACACATTTCTATAAAAGGTATATTCAGGCTACATGATTTGGCCTCAGCGGAGAACCAGTTTTGTCCCTCCTTAACTCTGGAAGAGTTAATGCAATTACAACACGGGTGGATACCAAAATCCACAGCACAAACAAAAACATTTGCATATTTAACATCAAAAAGAAAAATAAGAAAAAGATGTACCAAGACCACAAAACAGATCCACAGGATGGAACCTTTAACTTCTCCCTCCGCGTGTGGTAAAGCTCATCGTGAGGACCGTCTCCATGGTTACCCGAGTCCACGCTCGTTTACCGGGGATCAGTGACATCTCAGCTGACCACGGTAAAGGTTGTTAAACACCAAGAGGCTGCCCCCTTCACACATGGGGATAGAAAGATACAACATAGAAAAGCAAAGAAAATAAACACTGACGTAGAACCGTATGAAAACATAATGGCCGAAGGATGGCTTGGGGCAGCACAAGGAGGGTGCAAACTAAGAGTAAGTCGAGTAAAAAAAAAAAATCTAAACAAACTTCACAAATACTGCAAAAATACTCCCCTTAACTACTGTGATTCAAAACTGTCAATAGACCAATGCTACAGGCATTGAAGGAGTCGGGAGTCCACCACCTTTCCCAGCACACACCAGGTTTTGATGACACAGGTGAGACAGGTGCCTCGACCAATCCTAGTCAAACTGGTGGGTCCATAGCAGCCGGTCTGAAGTCAACGCTAACAGAGGATGGAGCAGGGTGGAGGAGGCAAAGCTGCGCTGAGCCAATCTGCAACGGACGTGTACAAATGACCCATCAGTGTCCAGTCGATGAGGTGATGAGAGAGGCGGGAAGAGGAGGATGAAGTGACGGATGAGGTGGAGGTGATATCTGGTTGAGGTAAAGACAAGCAAAGTGCTGTGGTATGGGGTGGGGTCCATGTGCTTGTTAAAGTCTACTCATGATGCATGACCATGTACCTTGACTGTGCATGAGTGGGAGAAAACACTCCCAAAGTACAGTATATACAAATGCTATAAATTATTCGCTTCTGAGGCTCAAATAGTCTTAAAAAGAACAAAGAAATCTATTGATAACTATGTTTGTGTTGTGTTCGACAGCATAGTCTGTTGGACTGGTTAACTAAAAAGGCACACGTATGGTCTCTTATTCCCTAGCACTGAGAGAACTTCCAACATCCTTACGCTGATAGGAACAGCTAGGCATTCCAAGTGCTTCAGAATTAGTACTCAACACCCTCCAGTTCTATAATACCAGTCCTATCTAAATTCTTTTTTTTATAATTCAAGCACACTAACTCAACCGACAGTGAGGAGACTCAACCATGGCCCTGTTGTGTCTTGATCTGTGTCTGGTTTAGGAAGTGGGGGCAGCACAGCATTGTGGGAATCCTCAGTCCTCCAGGCCCTCCCTGGAGAAGAAGTCCTCCAACTCGCTCAGCCTCTCGATCAGCATGACGTCCAGGTCCACTTGGTCCCCGCGGCCCCTCCGGGCACGTCCTCGGGGCCCACGCAGGGGGGGCAAGTTGGTCCGCGCCTTGCGCTTACGTGGCAGGGTGAAATCAGGGAAATCCAGTACCCTCTTCCTCTTCTGGTGGCCGATGCAGACCAGAGAGCCGTTCTTCTCCTTGGGCTCCTCAAAGATGGTCTCCAGGCTCCTGGGGGGGCAGAGGCGTGGTTAGACATAAAACTCTACTGGCACAGGCCCCTATTCATATCCCCTTTTTTCCCTTTCAAGCTTGCTGCGCACAACGCACTACTAGGCTATTGAAACTCCCCTTGCTTAATCCACTATACAACAGTTCAGGGACGCAAGTTTGATATCAGCTTTGGCAGGGACATCCATAGTTCATGTGAGCGCGCGCATTTTTTTTCGCATTCATTTGAGCACAAATACTGTTTTTTTGAGCTTCATGTAATATCGTTTTAAAGTTTTAGTCAAAATAAGATGATCGGTAGGCCCATCATTTAGAAACTATCTTTAGTTTTGTAATGTTTTCTTAGCCTACCTCAATTCTGACTTGTGTGCCGAGTCCGACATCTGGACATTGTGTCTGTGCCATAGTGGCTATTTGGCAAGCTCAGAAGAGCGCGCTGACATGGAATTCTGCGGGCATCAGTTTGTGTTTTTGCTTAAACACTTTTACAAGTGTTGACGGGGATACTGCGTACATTTTAATAATCCGGGGTTATTAATCTAAATTCATGCACTGACTAATAAAGAAAGTTGTTAAAACATTAAAACTTTAGATTTTACAGGGGCACAGCAGACTTATACTGGGGCACGTGCCCCAGTAAAAAGGGTCTAACGACACCCCTGGGGGGGGGGGGGCAATGTGTTACGAGATCCAAGAGAAGGAAAGACGGAGAGAAAACAAGAGCAGGTGGCAGAGAGGTGGGACTCGGAACGCTCACCTGTTGGGAGTAGGGGATTTGTAGTTTTTATTGGTGTAGATCTCCTCCAGACTGAACTCCTTCTTCTTCAGTCTGGTTGCCATGGAAACGGGGGAAAAAAGATTCCATGGTAAGAAACTCAAATGTTCAAGATCTCCAAGTACAGGTGGACCAGTAGTACCACGCTGTTGCTCCAATATTAATGATTGGATTGTTAGCTTTGTCTTGACAGGCGTCCCTCTTCGGACCACAGGATCGTACATGCGAGGGTGCTCCACTCACCTCTTTGGCTTGGGCAGGCCCATCGGCGTGAGGTTGTTGTCCGGTTTGGGGACGGCCTTCCTTATGCGGATCTGGGACACTCTCTTCGAGCGCTGGCCTGGCTGGGCCCCCACACTGCCATCATACTGACCCCCCTGAAGGAAACGGGGAGGAATGGATCGAAAGTGAGAGAGGCGCCAAGAAGCCGGAACGCAGCACACAACACGATTGAGCCCAAATGGAAAGCGGTGACACTCGATCCTTGAGCCTCTAGGAGGCTTGTTGCCCCCGCCATCCTCACCTCCCGGGCCGCCCCGCGTCCATGTAGCCCCGGGTACTTGACGTTGGCTCGGGCGTAGCTTGGCACCGGCTCGGGGGGGAGGAGGTCCAGACGCATGGCCTTGGGGCTGTGGGCGTGACTCGTGGGGACAGAGCGGTCTGCGGCGAGGCGAACCCTGCGGTTCCGCCGTACAGGAGGGGAGGTCAGGGTTGTGCTGAGGGCGGACGCACGATCACAAGGTCAACGTTCAAGCTGACGACTTGGTTAAGCTTGATTTTTGGAACATTCTAGTACAGTGAATGTGTGTGAACCCACTCTTGATCTGTGTTTTAGCACAGCTCCACCTCTGTTACAGGCTCATCCAAACAATCGCTGTTCAGATCCCAGCTACTCACCTTGATGTGGAGTTCCTGCTGCATAGTGCCACAATCCCACCACCTCGAGCATAACTAAAAACAAACAAAGTTTAGGTGACATGTCAACAACTAATCTATAAAAACAGATTGAAATATTCAGTATGAATCCTTAGTTAGAGATGCATGGGTGTGTGTGTGTGTGTGGAAGGGGCACAGACCTGTGGTCGTTGTCCAGTCCTGGGGGGCCGGTGTAGTCCTTAAGGGGGGAGAGCGGGGAGTTCTTCACCTCAGACATAATCTGACAAAGCAACATTTCCACGGCGACCGGCGACAGCCTCATGAGGGGCGTGGGGCGCCTGTGTCTGAACCAGAGGCGGAAGGAGGCGGGAGACGAGATAGCGAGCGCCGTGGAGAGGCCAGCCCTGGAGGAGAACCCTCCCTGGGAGGGGAAGGGGGTGGAGACGGGGAGCAGGCATGACAGGCTCTGTGGCAAGGTGGAGGTGGTGGTTGGATAGCCGTCTCCAGCTCTGCCTAGCAGCTTGTGCAGGGGTGGGCTGCTGCTGCTGGTACTGTGAGGGGAAAGAGATGTGGGGCTGAGCTGCAGGGGGGAGAGGGGCAAGTGAGGGCTCCCCAGCATCACCAGGGGCTGCCAGTGGTGGGACCCTTGGGTCTCCAGCTCTGGCAGGGGGAGGGGGCCTCCCTGGCTGCCCCCCTTTAGAGCTTGCCTCCTGGACGAGGAGTGCTCCTTTTCCCGGTGGCGCTGGAGCTTGGAGCTGAGGCAGCGTGGGAGGTTGGCCGGGCCCGAGTGTTGGTCCTGGAGCAGGGGGAGCTCGGGGCTGAGGCTGGGGCTGCTGGACATCATCTGGCTGGCTGTGTCCGCTAGCTGGAGCAGTAGGGACGCGTGGCCAGCGTCACGCGACGAACGGACGTCGACCAGCAGAGCTTTGGAGGAGCCGTTCCGCGGGGAGGGGAGCTTGGACGCCACGGGGAGCCTGTCGAAGGAAACCCTGGCGGAGTGGAAGGGTAAGTGGGGTCGGTCAGAGCCTCCTTGCCCACTCTGAGAGTCCCCTCCCCTGGACGCACCCTGGTCGGAACACTGGGCATACGAGCCACGCTCTGCAGACACCTGGCAGCGGGAGGAGGATGGAGACTGCCGTCTGTGCAGGGTCAGGCAGAGGGAGCCCACGGCTGAATCACTCGATCCTGGCATGCCCCCTCCACCACAGGAGACCTTCATACTCTCTATGAAGTTCTGGTGCTGCCTCTCCTCTGCCACCTGGGTCCGGGCCCCGGCCCCTGCCAGCGCTGGGGCTGAGGGGGGGACTTGAACACTGCAGAGGGGCTTCTCTTCCCTTTTGCTCCTCTTCTTCCTTCTCTCCACCTTCTGTTTCAATTCCTCCCGACCGGAATGGGAGAATGTGTGGCAAGTCGGGGGGGGACTAGTGACGCCTGACAGGATTTGAGTGCGAGGTGGACTTGTAATCCTTGGCTGACAGTGAGTGTGGGATGGACTAGTGATGGCTGGCAGGATTTGAGTGCGAGGTGGACTTGTAATCCTTGGCTGACAGTGAGTGTGGGATGGACTAGTGATGGCTGGCAGGATTTGAGTCCGGGGTGAATTAGTAATGCCTGGCTTATGGTGAGTATGAGGTGGACTAGCGATGCCTCGCAGGGTTCGAGTGTGGGTTGGGCTAGTGATGAGTGGCTGATAGAGACTACGGGGTGGACTATTAATGCCTGGCTGGTAGTGACTCCGGGGTGGACTGGCTATCTCTGATAGTGGGAGAGACACTCCAAACGCCTGCCCAGGCCAGCTCCCTCCTAGCGAGGCAACGGAATGTGAACAAGCCCCTATGGGGATCAACGGGACCCCAGGAAGCAGGCAAGGGGTCCTACTACTGGTCATGACTGGGCACTTGGGAACCCCAAGTGAGGCAGATGTCAAACGTGAGTGGGTGTGTGAGTCTGAATGGGAAGAGTGTGGGTGTGGCTGCGGCCCAAGTCCTGTCATTAGTGTCCTGCTCCCCTGGGCTTCCACTGATTGGCCCGTCAAGGAAGGAAGAGGCGTGTCCTGGCTGTCGCTCGACTCAGTGTCCGCTAAAGCAGAGTTGACCAACCAGGTGAGGGCATCACGTCCCTTCTCAGCGGCAAGCTCCATGTCTAGGTCATCAGAGTCTGAGACGGGGGAGTAGCTCCTGGGCCTGCCCCTCAGTGAAGCACTGCCCACCTGGGAAGGGGCTGGTGGTCCACATCCAGACACCCTGGCTGTTCCTTTCAACCCATGTTGTCCCTGGCTGCCCATCCTCATGTCTGGACTGGCGTTGGCTGTCAACGAGGTCCTTTTCCAGGGACACATAGTGATACTCCCCTTGTCCATGTCTGATTCAGAAGGAGCTCCTCCACATGGAGGATTTGGACTCTGAGGTAAAATCTTGGTAAATTCCATCTTCTCTTCTTTCAATGGTTTTGGCTCCTTTGCTGTTGGGATATGGGAGTTGGAGTTAGCCGTGGAAACATTTCAGAGTCATTTGGCTGCTCTTGCTCTTACTCCTAGATAGAAGCTCCACCACTTACCCAAGCCATGTGCAGGTGAAAGTTCCGGGCCATGCTTAGAAGCTATGATGGAGGACATCCCCTGACACAGCTGATCCACCTGGCTGCTCATCTGTGCCAGGCTGTTGCCGTGCGCTGTGCCCTGCTGGCACAGCTCCTCCACCCTGCGCTCCACGACCTCCAGACGCTGGCACAGCGAACCAAGTACACCCGAGAGTAGGTGCTTCATTTCAGCCTGGTGGGCGGCCAGGCAGCGCTCCAGGACGCCCAGCTGCTCCCCAGTGGGACCAGCAGGAGGGGCGGGGGGGTAGGCGGTGGGGGAGGCCCAGGGGGGAGCTCTCGACAAGCTCTCTGGGGGAGAAAGTAGGAGGACATGGGTAGGTGAGGCTGAAAAGTCTCTGCATAACGAAACACGTCATTGACAAAACCTTTTAAGATATTTTTCAGCGTTTCTGGAAGATAGTGAGGGATAGTGAGAATATGAGAGGGATAGGAAACGTAGGAGGGAGGGACGGAGAACATGCAGTAAATGGCCTCAGCCTACATGGTACGCGCTCTAGCCAGTGAGCCACGGGGGGGGGGGTCCCCACTTCATACATTTTAAGATGAGCAGATAATGATGAAAACTGTTTGTCCATCCATGTTACCTTCATGACTCGTGTTAATCCACGGACTGCTTTTCATGCTCTCTTTCTGAAGACTCTGGAACGGAAAATTACAACATAAGACGGTAAGTTCCATTGAACACACCTACAGCATACCTCCATACCTACAGCATTACCTACCTGGAGGTCTGTCATTGGTCTATGTGTTGCGTTGGTGTCCCCAGGTGCAGAGCTCCCATAGACCTGGTGCAGACTGTGGGCTGAGCCCATGACAGTTGTGGTCTGTCCCATTCTCTGAGCCAAATCCATTACTGCTAGTCTTTCTCTACCCTCTGATAGTCGGTTGGGCTGAGGAAACGTGACAGACCTAATGCCCACGTTCCTCTGGCCTTGGTAGGAGTCTCTGCAACCCACGACCACCTGCTCCTGGAGGTGATGGGGTCGAGGGGTAGGTGACTGGGTAGGGCATGGACCTGGAGGGTTGGGCACATGTGGACCCCCTTTTGAATCAGGTGGTCCAGACGAGAACATCATCTCATGGGCTAAAAGAACATGGTGAGCAGAAGATAGACAATGAGGTTAGTTATTTACCGGATTCGTTTACTCGTATCATGGGTGACTGATGCTTTTTACTTCTAAAAATGAACAGAAGATAAAAGAATCGGCTTTCGCAGCAATATTGCTTGTAAATTCTTTGTGGCGGCTAAAGAACACACTGTACAGTACCTAAGCTGAATAATCATGCACGCGTTTTGGGGAGTCTGTTTTGTTACCCTGTCATTTGGTTGTTGACTTTGAGCTAGTAACTCGTTTGCAAGAAACATTAATTGGTCAATCATTACCATCTAGTTCTCCCCTCAGAAAATATTAGAGGGGTTGATTTTATTACATGTATACGTTTCTGGGCATTATTGCACATTGAACCATGCTAATGTGTGAATAGTTTACGCAAATGCAACGGTAGATTCGGGCCCCAACGACGCAGTGCATGCTGCTAGCAAGCTAGCTATGGTCGGACTTATCGGGCCCTGTAGTACACAACAAGCATTTTGCTGGGTAAATATATTTTGCCAAATGGTCGTTGTACAGGGGAAACTACTAACCTTGGCTCGTCTTCCCTCTGATCTCTGAAGCAGCCGGCGGCTGTGGAAAGTTTGCTTCAGCAAAGGTTCCCCTTCTTCAACACCGAATTCCAGATTGCTGCTCCATTTCGATGTCCCGTAGCCGTATTTGCCGCTTCCGGTGAACGGACATAGGCTATAAATTGACACGACAGTAAAGTCGGAGACCGTTAAACCAGTACTAAGCCCATCAAACTATGCACAAACACAGAAACATTTATAAGATTCTATTTAGGAAGCTATCAATCCAATGTTTCATTTGGCCAACGTAGTGGTTTTCAAAATAAATGTATTGACGACATTGTGAGCAAGCATAGTGAGCAAGCCTCAAAAAGGATCATTTCCGGTTGATTTCAACAAAATATTAAAAAATAAAAGTCACAAAACAAAATCTACTTTGTATTATTTTTATGTGAAAGGTAAACTTTCTTTAGCAAAGAATGGTAATAAAACACACCGAATACAGTTACTATAACATTAACCAGATATTACTATTCTATTAAGGCTAAATAGGTATTCAAACCAATCAAATCAACATTTTAAATGTTTGGGTTCAATTAGTGATTCAGAAAACACTAGCTCTTGTGCTCCCACAAGATGGTCAAAAAATTTCAGGAAAATTAGAGGAATATGATTATGTAAAATATGCATAAATGGTACATTTACAGTCAACAGGGGTATGGGAGGAGTGAATGGAAGCATGGACACGGAAAATGCCAGACATCACCACCAGAGAATTTCTAGTCACCACTGTGACCAGTGTGGGAGGAGCTTCAGTCATTCAGGAGACTTAAAGAGACACCAGCGTGTTCACTCAGGAGAGAAGCCGTACCACTGTGACCAGTGTGGGAAGAGCTTCAGTCAGTCAGGACATTTAAAAGACACTTTTGTTCTGTGAAGACTAAAACCTGAACTCTAGATCTCACTTGAGAATTCAACATTACATAGGAAATGTATGTATTTGTATTAATTATACTATATTTGATTTAAACTGAAAATGTATATTGTATGTGAATGTAAACATAACATATAGGCTATGTAAGATGTTTTCATTGTTTATTATATGATTGTATAATAACAATTAATTCTGTATGACTTTATATATATTTTTTGCAATGCTACTCCCTGTCCCTGTGTACTCTATTTCCTTCTTGGAAAATAATTGCCAAATATCTCCCAACTTTCCATGTCAGACTATTACAGGTGCCATCATACATTTGTCTTTCCCTTTCATTTTTATGCACAATGTTCAGTTGTTCAATAAATACTTTTTATACTGGGTTTGGACCTGTTGGTTTAAACATTTGCATATTTGCAATTGTAAATTGGCAACTTATATTTTACTTATTGTATATTTTATTTTAATTGTATTCCACTTAGTATTGCTAGTTTATGTATCCTTAGTATAGTTAGACCACATATTTAAATTTAAGATTCCTATATGTTTACTGTATGCACCTTCCTGCCAAAGCAAATTCCTTGTCTGTGCAAACTTTCATGGCAAATAAATCCCATTCTGATTCTGATTCTGATTCTGATACCCAATACAAATATGTCTTTTTCTACAGCTTGCAGTGTCGCTATTTGTCCACTAGATAGAACCATTGACTTATGTTATTGTCAGACTGTTGGGCGAGTTTTCACTCAGAACAATTTCTTCATGATATAAAACGTGGTGTCTCTGGTTGCTCTGGGACAGAGTAGTTTGAATATCGCTGCAAGTAGCAATGGCGGATTACTCCTACAAATGTCATAGTGTTTTGTAAATTTTACAATATTTTGCAATTTTGAGGAGGAATCCGCCATTGCTGTTTGCAGCTATACTTCCTGAACATATTTGTAAAACTGTATTTTCTCTAGCAATACTTCTCTTGCAACATATTTCGTTTCATTACTTGCATCCGAACTAACCAATCCTGCTGCTCACCATCGAAACGGAAAGTTGATCAAGAAACCTCACCCTACTCATCAGCACGCATGCGCAGTGGCACTGGCTTTGAGGTTGGTTGTGTTTGTGTTGACAGCAGCTGCAGCCACCAGTAATTGCAGTCGCTGATGTTGCTGTATAGTGCAATGTTATGTCAAAAGTTTTGGGATTAATACACTATTTTGGAAACAGGTAAGATACTTGACACCTCTATGTGTCTCTCTGCTGAATGACAGGCGTCTCCCTTTTCGATGTTATTGTAGATAACAGCTAACGTAAGCTAGCTCGCTAATGCAGTTTAGCGAACTACTGCCTGGTAGTGCTAGCCTAGTAGCTAGCGTTGACAACGGGTACCATAGGCAGATCGAGGAAAGGCCTTACCTACGAGCTACGTTACTAGCTCTAGTTTCGTGCATTGCAATGTTAACGTTAGTATGCCAGATGTGATGTTCGAAAAAACTGACTTTATAGTACAAACGATATGTTTCTTCCCAGCTAGCTAGCCTAGTTAGCGAACACCAGAAACCCATAACGGGTGTGTACTGTAGTTGTTAGCAGCATAGCTGCTTTTTGCATTGAACACGCAATGCGTAACGTTATCTAGGCTAGCTTGCGGGCAGCGTTTTTGTTTCCTTATCAAGCGTTTAACCTCTACTAGCTTGATATAACGGAGCCAGCTACATATTTTGACAACATTTTTAATGCAGGCTAGCTGTCAGACTTGTGTGACAAGACAACTCGGTTTGCGATGAGCAGCTGTTGTCATGGGAACGCGAACAGGTTCCATGTCTCAAGATTCACCTGATTATCAACTTGCGGAAACCACCGTAGGGCTCAACAAGCGACAGCTTTTCCCTACGAATGATATGCAAATATAGAGTATGCTAAAACAACCGTGCCTTTATTTTTTTATGGAAAAATATTTGCTAATTGCCAATCTGCTATGTTAGATTGGCAAGATGTCCCCTCTTAAAAGGAAAACAAAAACGAATTTGTTTAGTGTACGTATCTATCGAACTAACGCTAATGCCCAGGTGTTTGTAAGAACTGTCTCATACTATAGGGTTGGTCAGGCCTAGACGACTTCTCCTTTGTGGATGACCTGGTTTGTATTCTATGCCCGAGTACCACTTGCTCGAGCTTTTCACCCCAGTTTTCTACACTTCTCTCTACTCTTCTTGGTTTCCATCTGCAGTCAAAATCATCTACACTCTTTCGTTCACAAACTCCCAGCATTGGCAGGCTTGGGTTTCTACTTCTGTTTCTTTTCAGTACATTAGTATGCAGGGCACAGGGACGACACCTCCGCACACTCAGAGAGTCAGCTAGTGTG
>NC_061081.1:1950115-1961461 GCF_021917145.1 Hypomesus transpacificus | reverse complement strand
GTCACCAATTCCAACAGGTCCAGATCATAGGTATAAAACATATACATATATTTATAATGTAGCTTCCTCTTTGTCTCTCTCATAGAGCTGAAGATCGAGGGCTCCAGTCTTTAGTCTCCCCCTAGTGGCTGTTCTGGGTCACGGTTGTATGTAGTCAGGATCTGCCCTCATGCCCGAGGCAATGAACAGATAAGCACAGGATTTACTCTTTATCTGAGGGGTACAGAAATACAGAATACAACATTACAAACTGGAGGGGTTTCCTGTGCATTAGTTCAAGGACTGCCGCCCCCCAACCCACCCCCACGCACGCACACACACACACACACACACACACACACGCACGCACACACACACACACACACAGCTTTCACATACATCCCTCCTACACATATCCTCCACTATAGACCAGCCAGCAGCCCTTCCACATGCACCCGAACACACACACGCATACACGAGCACGTACCCAAAGACACGCGCACACGCCCACGCATGAAATCCCTCACCAACACACAGACACACACATGTACAGGCCCTGAGGAGGAACGGCTGGATGGTTTGGCTGCTGAAAAACAGTCTCATGACTGGGTGTCAGTGATCTTCTCTGTTTGTAGCTGTGGATCCATGATGAATCATCACTGCTGCTCTCTCTTTAAGTATGGCTTACATACACACACACACACACACACAGTCGAGAGGAATGAGGATCCCTTATACGAAGAGATGAGTTCTCTCCCCTGCAGAGTAAGCAAATGGAAATGTGTGTTCAGGTGGGCGAGAGAGAGCGAAGAGAAAGAGAGAGAAAAAGGGAGAGAGTGATGGAAAGAGGAGGGCTATTTACATTATAGCATTGGCTCTCAAACAGTGGGGGTAAATGGATGTGTGCAAGTGTGTACGTGTGTGCCCGTGTCCATGTGTTTGCTTGCAAGACAGAGAGAACAGGAATGAAGGACGATGGAAAAAAAGATGGATGGATGGACAACAGTTTATTTCCAACAGTTTATTTAGAAGTGTTTGGTCCATAAATGTCCCTCCCTCCCTCCCTCCAGGCCCAGTCTACCACAACCATACCCAGCTACAGAATCTGTCCCTCTCTTTTCCCCTTTACTCTCTTCAACCTATCCCCTCCACTCTCCATCCTCCTCTCCCCTCATCATCTTTGTTAGCAGAGACAGAAGAGAGAGAGAGAGAGAGAGAGAGAGTAAGAGAGAGTGCGAGAGAGAGAGAGAGAGAGAGAGAGAGAGAGAGAGAGAGAGAGAGAGAGAGAGAGAGAGAGAGAGAGAGAGAGAGGAGAACTGAGGATGAGCAGGGGTCAGAGAACACCTGCTGTTACTCCTCTGAGCAGAGAGAAACAGGGACAAGCAGTCACCTTGAGCTGGTGAGGCAGTCTTCATCAGAGAGGACACACACACAGTCTTCATCATCTCACCAGGTCTTCAATTTTGTTCCCATGAAAACTCAGACTGGGGTGGAAGCAGACGGTGTACAAAGTGTGTGTGTGTGTAGGGGTGTACAGGGGGCAGGTGATAGATTTGCCTTCCCTGTTTCCCATTTCAATCAAAACCCAGAGCACTCATGGAGATGGCAGATGTCTATATTGTACAACCACCACTCTCCTCTCCCTGGCTTGCCCCTGTCTAGGTGTAAGCTCTGTCAGATGAATCTCCTCCTCCTCCTCCTCCTCCTCCTCTCCTCCGTGGAGGTGTGTTGTGGAGGGGGGAGCTGAACTGGGGAGGATCAGAGCAGTCTCTTGTTGTCTCCTCCTCCCCCTGCTCCAAAACACCAGCCCAACCACAATGGAGAGGACAGTGAGCACCACCCCCACCACCCCCACCAGGCCAGGGCTGAGGCCTGGGGCTAGAGTAGGATGTCTGGTCCAGTTGGTGATCACCTTAGATGGGTGCTGGACCACACAGGAGAGGTTGCTCTTCTCCCACTCCTCAGGTCTGACAGAGAGAAGAGATCTGCATGGATGGAACAAGAATTGTTCAAAGAGAGACGAAAAGAAACCATCTTGAATTCAAAGATGAATGGAATAACACAAAGTCAAGTGCTTTTTACTGTCACACAGTTCAACTTGGTGCTGATTGGTGGATAACTATTGCTGTCCTCCTGACCTCAGCTGGAAGGTTCCGTCCGGGTTGGGCAGCGTGTCTCGGTACTCCACGTCCTCATGGCGCTCCCCTCCGGCCTTGGTCCAGTAGATCAGCGCTTCTCTGGGGTAGAAGCCTGTGGCCAGGCAGCTCACTGGGAAGTAGGGGGCAGACTGGAACAGCGAGATGGAGAGAGGTGCTGGAGGAGGGAGGAGGGGAGGGGGGGTTTGAATGCGTTTTGTGGATACTGTAAGAGTGTGTGTGTGTATGTGTGTGTGTGTGTGCTCCTGTCGTACCTATCCTCTCCAGGGTCTCCCTTGCGTAGCTCACATACTTCCTCAGCATTTCTGGACACTCCTTACTGAAGTACCACCGCAAGTATTTCAGTTCTCTTGTCAGGCTGTTCCACTTCCTGGCCAGAGGCTCTGCTTCGGGCATGACCGCCTCCCACTTGGGGATCGGTCCAGTCTTCATGTTGAACCATATGAAGTCTTTCCCATCGTAACCGTGGTGATGGTACGCGTCCTCATGCCCGCTGGCCGAGTCCCAGTCGCAGCCATACAGGTTCTGGAAGGTGTGAACGGCGTCCGGCTGTGATTGGTTGAACTGCTGCTGAAGGTTGGCGAGGAGCGCTTTGAAGCCGTGGTATTGGTTGGTGAGAGGCTCGTTGAAGAGCTCCCAGTGGTACTCGCTCGCGTTCCGCTCCATCCAGGCAGAGCGAGGCACCAGGGTCTGACTTACGCTGTCAAAGTACTCAAAATGGTGGCCGTCCAGCGCACTAACCACTGTGAAATCTGGTCACCCCTGAGATGGATGTGTAGAAGTACCTGAGGGAGTGGGTAGCTGTGTGTGTCCAAGGTGGGGTGGTGGTCAGATAGGGGTTTATTCAAACGCATTCTAATATAATTAGAATAGTGAGAACATGCTAGCTAGTTTGGCTAGTTTATACAGCTTAGCTGTTTGTAAGATCTGAGGATGGCAGCGTGATTCTACCCATACCTCAAACTACCAAACATAAAGAACATAAACAAAACCTCTTAGTTCAACTGAAACCTGTTTAGTATCTCAACATCAAACAGCAAATGTGGGCCTCGTCTCTGGTTGTGAGCCAGAAGAGCTTTAGAGGATCGTGAATCGACTGACCTGCAGAAGCAGAGAGAACCCAGAGCGACAGGAGAACGACCCGCTTCATCTCACCGTCCCGCTAGAGAGATCCAATGCGGAAGTTCTCCTGCACAGGGACCTCTTGTTACTTCTCAGTCAGAGTCATAAAGAGTCAGGTGGAAAGGAACATGTCGGAAAAATATAGGTTAATCTATAACCAGTTGAAGGAAGCGATGAGATAGGTCAGGTACCCAAGGTCCTCTTCTGGGGCAGGAGGATCATGGGTTGTGGTGTGCTGTGGACACACACACAGACACGTCTCCACACACACACATCCATACAGACACAGACACACATAAGCTCTGTACATCCATGCAGACACAGACACATACACCCACAGACACATGCTGCATTACTGTAACACACAGGCACACTCACACACGCTCACACTTGCACACACCTCTCTACACCACCTCCCTAGTTCATTTATTCATTTCCTGGTCTTGCTCTGCCCCCAAAATATTTGACTCTCTCTGTCTGATCTGTGTCTGGGAGTGTAGAACCTTTCTGCGTGTCATCCTTCTTCTTACTCTCTCGCTCTCTTACCCCCTTCCCCTCCCCACAGAGCCAAAAGAGGATGTGGTTGGGTCAGAAAAGGAGAATAGGAGAAAGACGGGGTAAGGAGGCAGAGGAACAGTGGGCAGAGGAGAGCGGGAGGGGTGGGAGAGAAAGAGCAGAGGTGGACAAACAGAGGAGAGGTGGTGGAAGAGAACTATGAATTATTGAGGTCTTGTTTGGGCCAGTTGAAATTACAGCAGCTCACGCACGCACACACACAGAGAGAGAGAGAGAGAGAGACCTGAACAGATTCGGGTCAGGTGGGAACATCATTCAAGGTTACAACAGCCTAGTTCTGTCACACAAATCCTCAGTAGGACCCAGTGTGGATTGAAACCTGGAGTCCGTTCACCATTAGACTATGAAGGCATCTTCCCTGCCCTCTAGTCCCCTTCTCTCAATGACAGGGCTGACATGGTCCCCCCCCCACTCTGTGATCTACCCCCCTGAGAACGATGCATGTGTGAGGATCCTGCTCCCCCATCTCAGCTGTGAGCTGCCCGCTGTGTGTTTCCACCTAATTAGGATGTGTTTGCTATCATAACAAGCTTCCATTCCACACAGATACAAGACTACTTTAGCCGTGATTAACCATTCAAACAACGACTTACACTAAGCTAATTAGATGCTGATAAGGAGGACTTAGTGACAATCGAGTTTGTTTATACCAGTCAATGCTGGGGGTTGTTTCTCTTTCACACATTCCTAATCCAGACTGACTACAATCTGTCTTCACCATTCTCCAATACAGAACCAAGTAAATACACAAAACATTTCTAAAACCACACAATAAGTCAACAACATGATATCAAAATTAATCGGTGGTTTATTTGTTTGTAATCTTGGATGCAGGTTTTTTTGTTGTTCTTTCAATCAAAATATTTCAAATTTTTGATCGGTGAAATAGGTTTTTGATTCTTGTCTACCCTCTAAGGAACGAGTTAGGCTACTGCAAGCGATACATACAAAAACTAGACTTTGTCTTCATGTGTGCCGTGTTGTGCTGGATCATCCTGTATGAAAGCATAGGCATACATGAAACATTGATGGTGTCAAATAGAATTGAATAGGATGTGTCTACAAGCTAAAAAGAGTATTGCCATACCTCAGTATGGTTACTCTGGGTGGGGCTCCAAACACACACACATACACGTGGAACAAACAGGAAGTGAGACCGAAGACAACACGAAGAGAGAAGTAGTAGTGTAAATATAATCTTCTGCTTTTCAGGTCCAGTAATAACTACATGTGTTAATGGCTCTGCTGGTCGTGCAGCTGGGTTGCTGAGCATCTGTCTTGCAAACCCAACAAGAAATGTATCATTAACTTCAATCTCTGGGCAAAGGTCTTGTACCTGAGTGAATCACAAACATGCAGGCACACTGACTCACCCACTTTCTCTTTCTCTCTCTCTCTCTCTCTCTCTCTCTCTCTCTCTCTCTCTCTCTCTCTCTCTCTCTCTCTCTCTCTCTCTCTCTCTCTCTCTCTCTACTCTCTCTCGCTCTCTCTCTCTTTCGCTCTCTCTCTCTCTCTCTCTGTCTTCTCTCCCCTCCACCCAGTGTACTTTCCTTCTGAGCACAGGAAGTTGTTGGCCCAGCCTCCACACGCACATTTGTCTTATGGATCGGAAATGTGGTTAGATGACACAATCACTCGCCTTATCAACACCAGAGGAACAACTCTCTCCCTTCATCTCTCCCTCCTTTTCATTCTCTGTCATTCCACATCCCATCGCATCCAGGCAGTGGGAAACATCAGCCGCACCATGAGCAAAAAGAAACTGAGTGAGTACTGTGTGTGTTTGCGAGTGTGTGTGGATGTTTGCGTTTGTGCTGTTGCGTTTGTGTTGCGTGTGAGCAAACACACGCAACACAAAAGATGTAAAAAAGTAAAAAGAGATCAAAAGAGCTGTCAATCAAAGCTTTTAGGATTTATTATTTTATCTGCACTGTCGCCCAATTAAAGCCAGTGTAATCTGGGATATTTTCTAATTGGCAGTGCTGGGTGTGTTCTCTCCTTGATCTGTGCTGACTCTGCAAAATGAGCTCACAGCTGCTTAAGCCTGAACCGTTTACTTGATAGTTAAACAAGTGTCACCGTGCAAGCACACACACATTCACAGCACTTTCAGATGCAGAGGCATCACACAGGAAGCTGAGTTCTAT
The DNA here is from genome assembly GCF_021917145.1 of Hypomesus transpacificus. NCBI lineage: Eukaryota > Metazoa > Chordata > Actinopteri > Osmeriformes > Osmeridae > Hypomesus > Hypomesus transpacificus. Next base: position 1,955,481 of record NC_061081.1, on the reverse strand, counting down.
ATGCAGTACACAGCTGGGGAGGTGTAGGGCCAGGGTGGAGACACACACAGGGTTGTGATGAGTATTCTCTGACTGCAGGTTTCAAATGGTTTGAGAGTCTCTCCAACCTCTCCTTCCGCCGCTCCTCCGACAAATCAGACGCCAAGTCTTCCCACAAGCTCCATGGCGACCCCTTTCCCGACACACCCCCTGTGGAGGCCACAACTGCAGCGGCGGAGACGACCGTGGACGACCTGGGCTTGATGCGGCCCCGGACCGCCAGCTATGCCCAGTCCAGCAATAACTACACCCACATTGGCACACTCCCCCGCCTGCTGCGGAAGAGGAAGGAGAAGAATACCAAGGTTAGGTTAGGCTGGGTTATGCTATGCTAGGTTGATTGGTTGGTTTAAGACCAAATAAGCTAGAGTATGTTGGTTTAGGCTAGACTGGTTTAAAGGCAGGGTAGGTCAGTTTTGGGAACCCAGCTATTTTTGATTGAGTTCAAAAGGATTCAAACCAAACTATCACACCCTCTCCCCTCAAAGCACCTCCACCAAAATACACATGAACGCACTGCCTGAATTCTGCCAGGAGGTTGGTAGACAGGCAGGTAGCCGATCTAATCATTAGTGTCGGCCCGACCTTAATTTGTCATGTTTACTATCAAACCGTTAATTGGTTGCCATTAGGACGAGCAGTTGTTTTTCAGCAAATAGGACCAAATTACCTACCCTGCCTTTACGGTAACCCAGGTTAAGATGGGCTTAGCAATGTGAGGTTGATTTTCCACACTGGGCAATGCTAGGCTAGGCCGTGTTACAATAAAGTAGACATCAGTTCTTGGTTTTTATTTGGTGAAAGGCATGGGATGATTTAAAACCCACATGAAGCATTTCCTAACACTTCTGTCCAACGTGGTTGTCTAAGAGGGTCAAAGAGAAGGAGAGGTCCGAGTTGAAACGATGCCAGAGTCAGAGGCCTGCAGGAGACCATGTGACCAGCTCCCCCCTGCTCTCTGCCATGTCTGGAGGGTCAGGGAACACGCAAGAGCAGGACCAGGCTGGACCGCAGCCGGACCAGGCCCACGCCCAGGGCCAGGCCCAGGCCCAGGCCCTCATACAGGTGACTGCATCCATGCATCAACTATCAGGCATTATTCAATGTTGGAATAACACGTTTATTGGTTTTTACTTGTAACAATATTTGTTTTTTGTAATATACATATAATGTTATTGTAATATACATGTTTACACACCTGCATATATACGTTGTGAGTATACAATTGCAAATATTGATAAACCTTCCCTACAGGACCAGACCCCTCTAGTTTGCCAAGACAAAAAACCGGCGAACTGTGGAGTCGAGCCCCAGTCAGAGAAGCTGGCGCTCTCTAGTGGAGATGCTGGGGTATTACATACAGATATGAAAGAGCCAGGACAAACGCCATCCTCTTCAAATACCCAGGGCTCCTTTTCCAGCAAGCCACCTCGGTACCCTGCCCTTCCCAGTCAGACACTACATCCACGGGGGGCTCAACCGAGAGACCAGGCCCTCCCCAGGACAGGGGCTGGTGACCTGGGCACAGAGACCAGCTCCAGCCCCTTGTCTGAAGAGGCCGCCTCCGGTTGGACAACTGTAGAGCAGGATCAGCAGAGAGTCATCAGAGAGGACCCTGAGAGGCAGACCACAGAGGCTGTGAGCAGGTGAGACATCTCTTACCAAACTAACATTATGGCGGCGAACACTGTAATTTGTCAATGTAAATTAATCACCCAAAACGTAGAATAGCCTACAGGTTTAGAAGACCCTGACAAAATCATATGGTTTGAGTTGTTGTTCATGTTGTGAAGGCTTAAATCTTAGTACAAATGTGAACGGTGTGAAATTTGTACAAAAAAATGAAAGTCGAGGCCTATTACTCCCGTATAATCTACAGACCAAGTCCAGTTCTGCAGTTTAAACGAGGGTGGGTTGAGCGTGTCATTCCACAACTCCTCTGTTACTTGCGGTTAAGTTGTGTAGACACCGGACAGAAGTTGACTAGTTGTGCAGTCTCTTCTGTCCTATCTGTCATTCGTTCCTCTGTTGTTCGTACACGTAAACGTTAAGTTTTGTAACCGACGGACAGAAAGGAATACCGAAGCATTACAGACCATGGAAATACGGTGAGATGTTTCATCTGCACGAGTTTCAAACTTTGGCGACTGCTTTCTGAAGTTCAAATCGAATATGATAATTACATCTCAACAATAACGTTTCTTTTTTTTATGAAAATTGGAGTCGGAGTCTTTTTCTCCATTGTTTTTACGCAAGTGTGCACGCACGTGCACCGGACTGCCACAAGGATCTAAATGTGTATGTGTGCTTGCGTGTGTGTGCGTGTGCGTGTGTGTGTGTGTGTGTGTGTGTATGTGTGTGTAGTCAGGGTGTGTGAGAAGAAACAGCCTTGACGTGGTGACTGTCTGGTTGTCATGTTCAGTGTCTGGTTGCAGGAGTCTGGAAGTTGTCTAAAGTGAGTGTATTGCTCACACAGGGTTTGGTCCCAGATTTCCCAGGGCAGTAAATACAACGCTAATGATCCCCTATGTGCTGTTTCCCATGGTGTGCCTGCCTAGGACTGGCTCCATGTCTAATGCCTGGTAATTCTGTGGTAATATGTCTAGATGTGTCCTATGACATGGTGTGTGTGTGTGTGGCAGAAGACAAGTCCATTAGTTCAGCTCTGTAGACCGTGGGAATGGCTTCAGTGGACGGCATGTTCTGTATGGACACATCAAAGGGATAACACACACCAATACCCCCTCTCCGCTCACACACACCAATCCTCTCAGCTCCCTGTACCTCTCTCTCTCTCTCTCTCTCTCTCTCTCTCTCTCTCTCTCTCTCTCTCTCTCTCGCCCACACACCCTCCCTCCTCTCCCATGTTGTTCTCTCCCTCAATTTTTTCTTCCCCTCACTTTCTCCTTTTCTGTCTTTCTGTCTTTCTGTCCTTTCTGTCTTTCTGTCTTTTCATCTTTCTGTCTTTCTGTCTTTCTGTCTTTCTGTCTTTCTGTCTTTCTGTCTCTCTCTCTTTCTGTCTCTCTTTCTGTCTCTCTCTCTCTCTCTCTCTCTCTCTCTCTCTCTCTCTCTCTCTCTCTCTCTCTCTCCCTCTCTCATCCCCCCCACACACACACTAATGTAGCAGTGCATTATTCTTCCTGGGTCCTGAGTGAATTTCTCTTATCAGTTTGGTACAGTAGGATTTAGGGATCTGTGCAATACTGTTTGTCTGCTTGACCCTGTCACAGAGGATAGAGGGAGGGAGGGAGCGTGGAGGGAAAGAGAGGGAGAGAGACATTTTTGAGGGGGACAGAGGAAATACGACAGAGCGAGAAAAAAGTGTTGAATAGAGAGTGACCTATTGGGATGAACTGTGAGTCGCCTGTGCTGGTGTTTGGCTGCTCACGAGCTGACTCACTAAGACTCCATATCCCACTAACACCACTGGCTTATACACAGGCACAGTAAAGATATTTAAAATCAGATATTTCCCTCAAAACATCATGGTTTTCTATGTTTGACCCTTCTCTCCCTCAGTGATGTAGACAGCTCTCTTTCTCTCTCTCGAGCTCTCTCTCTCTCTCTCTCTCTCTCTCTCTCTCTCTCTGTCTGTCTCTCTCGTCTCTCTCTCTCTCCTCTCTCTCTCTGTCTCTCTCTCTCTCTCTCTCTCTCTCTCTCTCTCTCTCTCTGTCTCTCTCTCTCCCCCTCCATACAGCACTGTCATTATTCTAATTTCAGATTGGGAGACACTGGTAATGGCTACCTGTAAAACCAACTCCTTTGTGTTCAGTTGTGTCCCCGGAGGGAGATGCAGACCTACTTGGGAGGTCTGGGATCTCTCTGTGGGCATGAGCAGAGGTAAACATGCTCAGTGAGTTAAGCGCTGGACAGGAATCGTTTGTTGATACACAATAGGGAGGGGAAAGAGGAGAAGAGGAAGTAGGAGAAAGAAGACAGGATGAGAGTGGCAGAAAAGGAAATGGAAGGAGAGGTGTTAGTTGTCTCTTTTAAAAAAAAAGGAGTACTTTCCCTCGCTTGACTACTGCTCTACTAGGTCAACAACATGTTGAAAGAAACTCCACCGTGGGGCTTGTCGGCTTTCAACCTCCACCACGGGGCCTGTAAAAATTCCCAGCCCTGCTCGGCTGTGGGGCCCTTTGATCTCCTTTCCCTGTGAACATGTGTAAAATAGCTCCTCCACAGGGCCCTTGAGACAGTGCCCTCTGCTCCGTGGTGGGACCTGGTGTGTTTTGAACTCTTGAGGCTCCACAGGCATGTAATTGCCTGGGTGCAGTCCATGTGATTTAGCTAGCTCCACCGTAGGGCCTATGCTATGTCCCCTGGCCCAACTCTGCGGTGGGGCTGTGTCATCTGATCTGCCTCCATTAAGGGCGTGTTAATGTGAGGTATGAGGAGAGGGTCCCAGGGCGCAGCTCCGTCAGTCGTCCCGTCAGTCTTTGTCACAGTGATGTCACAGCTGCTCTGATGTTAAACCCATCAGATGCCCTGGAACAGAAGAAGGGAAACGTGGGAAACGCCCATGTGTGTGTGTGTGCGCGTTAGCGTGTGTGTACACTTCCTCATATGACAGCATATTCAGGGCACCTGTTGTCCTGTCGTCCTATTACAAAACCGGGTCTCACGCTTAGAAGACAGCGATGCATAACGAGTCTGAAGAGTATATCTCCGGTCTTAAACAAACGAATGATTTAGTAACACCAATAAACTTATTAGCATTGCTGTTTTTTACTATTGCTTTACGATTTACTACTGATTTCTATTGTTATCTGCCATTTGCTAAGATACTAATGCTATTCCAACATTGAGGTTTGGATATATTGTTGGTCTCTCCCATGCTGAAGTCCTAAATGATCTCTTACGCTCTCTTTTCTTTCTCTCGCCCCACAGTCACATGGAGCCTACAGACTGCCCAGGGGAGTACGTAGAGGTAGGACCCCCATGTGTGTTTCAGTCTGTCACAGGACATGGGACATGGATGGTGTCAGTGCCATAGGAGAAGGGATCACAGCCTCACTCACTGCCTCACTCACAGCCTCACTCACAGCCTCACTCAGCCTCACTCACTGCCTCACTCACTGCTTCACTCACTGTCTCACTCACAGCCTCACTCACAGCCTCACTCACAGCCTCACTCAGCCTCACTCAGCCTCACTCACTGCCTCACTCACTGCTTCACTCACTGTCTCACTCACAGCCTCACTCACAGCCTCACTCACAGCCTCACTCAGCCTCACTCAGCCTCACACTCACAGCCTCACTCACTCAGCCTCACTCACTGCCTCACTCACTACCTCACTCACTCACTACCTCACTCACTGCCTCAC
>NC_061081.1:1877615-1945115 GCF_021917145.1 Hypomesus transpacificus | reverse complement strand
ATAGACACACACACACATAGGAACACACACACATATACTGTGTTTTCTGTCCAAAACATATTATGAACCTTGTGTGTGTGTGTGTGTGTAAGTCTGTGTGCGTGTGTGTAGAAGTGTGTGTTTGTGCAAGGATGTGTATGTGTGTAAGTCTGTCTGTGTGTTTAAGTCTGTGTGTGTGCAAGTCTGTGTTGTGTGCAAGTCTGTTTGTGTGTGTGTGTGCAAGTCTGTGTGTGTGCAAGTCTGTTTGTGTGTGTGTGTGTATGCAAGTCTGTGTGTGTGCAAGTCTGTTTGTGTGTGTGTGTGTGTGCAAGTCTGTGTGTGTGCATTGTTGTCCCTTGAAACCTCCTCTCCTGCCATTCTAGTTAGCTTCCTTTCAAACAGGAATAAAAGACAGATTCCTTTGAGAAGGTGTTGCAACTATGAGGCATCTCCCTCCTCCTGTCTCCCCCATTCTCTCTCTAGCTTCACTCCTCTCTCTCCCTCCTTCTCTCAGCCTCTCTATCGCTACATACATCTCTCTCTCCTTCTCTCTATCTATCTCTCTCTCTCTCTTTCTTGCTGTCTCTCTCTCCCTCCCCTCTGTCAGTATTGTCTCTGGCTGGGTGTAAAGAAGAGAGTGGGTGGGGTCTGGCTGCTATTCGACAGCACTGAGAGCATCCCCCCTCCCTCTCCTCCTCCTCCTCCTCCTCCCCCTATCCCTCCCTCTGGTCCCCCCTCCCCCCACCCACCCCTTTCATCCGAAAGCTATGAGGTAATCCCTACCAGCCTTGTGAAGCACAGCACAGGAGGGAGTGAGAGAGAGGCAGAAGAGACACAGAGAGAGAGCGAGAGAGAGACAGAGAGAGAGAGAGCCGGTGCAGGCTAGGGACTGGGATGTCAGTAGTGTTTCAGAGCTAGCCCAGATCAGCAGCAGTTTGTTAGCTTAGCTAGCGGCGCCTGCGTTAGCGCTATGACCCAGAGCTGCTAGCAGCCCACTGCAGGACTGACACCGAGCCGGCACGGGGGGGGCCTGCGGGCAGGGAGGACACAGCCCAGGGGAGCGGAGCAGAGGAGAGGGGGAGCGGAGGAGTGTAGCCATGACGGAGCGCTGCAGCCTCTGGAGCGCCCTGTCAGCCGCAGCATGCTGCTTCTACAGAGGATCCTTCATGCAGGTGCAGGTGAGGGTGTGTGGGGTGCGCGGGGGAGAGAGAGAGAGAGTGTGCGCGAGTGTGTGTGCCCATATGTACCTGACTTAGAGGAATTTGTATTCACAAGACTCACAGACACGTATGTGTTTGTGTTTGTGTATGAGAGCGAGAGAGTTAGTGTGTGGGACACGAGGTGTTTGTTTGTTTAATGAGGAATATTTGGGGTGATAGCTTGAGGACATGGGAGTTTGTTACTGATCCTATCCCTGTCTGTGTGTGTGTGTGTGTGTGGTAGAGAGAAAGGGAGAGAAAGAGGGGATAGTCAGGGGTGTGTACCAGCCAGAGAGGCAGTGATATCATTGAGAGGGTATCAGTTGTTCTGTGGTCTAAATCAGGACGGTGAGAAACCAGAGCATAGCTGATTCCTGAGAGATGACCTAGGGCTGTGTGTGTGCGAGTGTGTGTGTGTGTGCTTGTGTGTGTGTGTGTGTGAGTGTGTGTGAGTGTGAGTGTGTGTGTGTCATTGGCACATTGTGGCCTGACTTTCAGTTGTAACATTATAGCAGAGTGGGAGAATAACAACAGGAATGAAATCAGCGGTTCCGGGCATTATCATTGATACAAAACACACAGACAAAACACACGCACATTTATTTACTCAAACTTGCAGTTCCCTGCTAGTTTCTGAGTTGTGTGATGCAGCAAGGGGAAGGTGAGTGTGTGTGTGTACAGTGTTTACATCAGTTGCTGTCAGAGCCAGGACAGCCAGAGGCAGATAGTTACAGCAATTCTGTTCAACACAGAGTCCTGCAGTAATATAGGATTACTAGTGTGTGTGTGTGTGTGTGTGTGTGTCTGCTGTGTCTGTGGGTGTCAACCCCAGTTCCCAGCCAGTCTAACTGGGCCATTGTAACAGGGATTGAACCTCAAATCCCCCATCTGCCCCCAGCCTCTCGCTGCTCATTGTTTTTGTGAACCTTAATCCCCCTTTTCTGTGTCTGGCAGTTATTCAGTCAGCCAGCTTGCCAACCAGTCAGTCAGCCAGCTTGCCAACCAGTCAGTCAGCCAGCTTGCCAACCAGTCAGTCATCCAGCCAACCAACCAGTCAGTCATCCAGCCAACCAAACAGTCAGTCATCCAGTCAGTCATCCAGCCAACCAGTCAGCCAGCCAGCCAGCCAACCAGTCAGTCAGTCAGTCAGTCAGTCATCCAGCCAGCCAGCCAGCCAGCCAGCCAGCCAGCCAGCCAGCCAGCCAGCCAACCAGTCAGCCAGCCAGCCAGCCAGCCAGCCAGATAACCAGCCAGCTAGACCCAGTGAGACAACCATCCTGCCAGCTTGTCATCTTTGCCAGTCTGGATCCTCCATGCTGAGGGGTATCATGCCATCCCCTCCCACCAGGCCCCACCCCCTCTTACTATAATGCCTTTCCCCCACCGCAGATTCCCCTCATAGCACCCCCCTCCCCCTTCATCACCCATAGGATTAGAGATCACAGCTTCATCAGATCAAGGCTATTTAGTTGGCACAGATTCTCCTTCAAAGGAGAGCTCTCAGTTGGCCCGTGTGTTTCAGGAGAACCCTGTAAGAATAAATTGTCAGGTCACACGGGACCATTGCTATTTATATTACAGTACTGCATATTTGGGGAAAAAAGATCCTAAATGACCCCCACCACCACCAAAGGCTTGACCTTGTCTAGGCTTTAGCTCGGTGGGCAAACACAGCGGACCTGGATTTGAACTCTAACTGTCACAGCAGCTCAGCTGCTGGGCATGAGACTATTGTGTAGTTCATGTCTGTAGCCCCCCTCCTCCCCACCCCCACCCCCTCTGACTGAGCCCCCAGCGAGAGATACTGCTTTATCTGGCATACCGCCGGCCTGTGCTACACACCCACATAAGCACACATGTGTGCGTTGTGGCCCGATTGGCGTGTTAAGTATTCAAACACGCTGGATGTAATCCTCTCGACTCTTCGGTATCTCCCCCACCCCATCCCCACCCCACCCCAAACCCCCTCCATCCAGCTCTCCTCCTACCAATGGCTCCTTCATCCCCTCCTCCCTGTCCCCGTTCCAGTACCCCTCCCCCCCCCACTCCACCCCCCCTTCACTCTCTTACCCTTTCACCCCATCTCTGGAGCGTTCCACAGTCAAATAAATCCTCTTTGGAGTGTGTGCCCCCCAACCCAGGGGCTGCGAGGGGGAGGGGGCTGCAAGGGGGGGGGGGGGGGGGGGGCTGCGAGGGGGGGGGGGCTGCGAGGGGGGTGTCTGAGCTAAACTGCTGTTTAACAGGGAGAGGAAAACAGACTCTCACAGAGAGATCTGCTCATTAAAAAGGGGATGTTTTGAAACAGTCTAGCTCCCAACCATCCGCCATGCTCTGTCTCTCTCTCTTTTTCTCTCCAGCCAGACTCCTTCACCCCCCTTCCTCCTTCTCTCTCCCTCCCCCACTCTCTGGGGAGAGGCACAGAAGGGGTGCATTCGGGTGATGGTGATTAGCATTTACTTTCTGTAGGCTTGTCATCCTTGGTATTCGACTTTCTTTGGCTGGTAAATGAATTCGTAAAAATAGTTGTATTACGTTATAAAGAAGAGAGAACACTCCAAATAATTGACCAGTTTCTTCTCTTGGCGTTGCATGGGTGGGCCCTTAACGATGCTGGTTACAGTGCACTAGCAGACTGATGGAGGGATAGAGGAGGGCTACGCGGGTCGTGTGAAGAGCCTGTTCTGAAGACCCGAACATGCAGGGGCAGGTTGAGCTCTCTCTCCTCACTGCTTGTTTTTGCTCCCAATAGTCACTTTCCTTCTACTTCGGTCTTCTTTCTCTCTCCTTTATATCTCCTTCTCTCCTGTCTCTCACCTTTTGCTGCTGCCTCTCCTACCTTTTGATTGAGGTAGCCAGTGATAAAAGCTCTATAGAACACTAAAAGCCCAGTCAGCTCTACTTCTGTCAGGTAGGTGATGATTATGTTGAAGGACCACCATGACCTGAATTCATTTATTACTGTTATTCTGGAGTCTAGCACCTGATGGACTGGTTCACCTGGACAGTTTCAATAGGGGGATTTTAAAATGGGGGGCTAGAATGTTCCATTTTGGAGAATTTGGGGGAAGACAGAAGAGGAGAGAAATGAGCTGTCAGTAGGGAGGAGGAGAAGATTGAGAGGTGCTCTCTGTACAGAGAAAGGGAGATGGGAAAAGAGAGAGGGAGAGAGGGGGAGAGACGGAGAGAGAGAGAAATATGTGTGTGCAGAGAGAGTGAAAGGGATGGGTAGAGGGAACAGGATAATAAAGGAGGTGTGTTGTACTGGACTGACAGTGAGAGCTGCAGAGGTGTGAAGGTGTTGACATATAGACCCACCTCAGAGTGTGTGTCTGTGTGTGTGTCTGTGTGTGTGTGTGTTTGTGTGCGCCTCTGTTTCCCAGAGATGGAGGTGCAGCAGAGGCGTCTGTGTGTGCGCTTGTGTGTGTATGCCTGTGTATGTGCGGACTCTTTGAAGCATGCCTCCTTATCTTTCTGAACTCTTTGTCTGACCTCCCCCCACCCTCCCTACACCCCCATCCCTCCACCAAACTCAACCTTTCAACCCCCCATCACATTGACACCCCCCATATTCCAAAACCCTCCCCTAAACTCCACCGCAACCACCCCCACCGCCACCTGTGTAGATACCTTCAGGAGGTCAAGAGGGACACATGCTGCGGTTTGGGGATAAGAGCAGAGTTAAAGGATAGGCGGACCACCTTAGGTGAAGTAAATCATCCAGTCGAACATGTGCTGGTGCAACAGTATCTGGTTCTTCGGCCAAGAGGAGACGCATGGAACGCGTTGATCTGGATGATCTGGATAAGGCACACGGTTCTTGTAACTAGGTACCAACGCAACACCCTCCGTCCTCCATCACTTCCTGGCCTCAGCTTAGGCTGTTCTGCGGTCCTGCGCTCCTGCGGTTCTTTAACTAAGACCGTGTTTGAGTTACGGGGTGCCAGAGCCCTAGTGGAATTCTAAATGCATCATTTTATTTTATGAAAGGACCCGAGCCAGTAAAAGTGCCAGTAAGTGATTTGTAGAGAGGGGCTGAGAATACCAGCACAGCAACAGACAAAGACTTTGATCAGCACGGGAGATACAAGCAGTCGTGTAGATGGCATCTCAAGTAGAAAGAAAAAAAATAACAACCATTTTCTGTAAAAGACCATATTTCATTATCATAACAGATAAGCCAAGCCTGGCATCATCTGTAGACAAGATTAACACTTTTTTAATAAAATGATTTATGATAACGATGTGTAATCATTTAAAGTACATTTCTGCGGGATTTGGAAACTAAACATTAAATTACACTCTCCTTCAAATGTGATTATGTAGATAATTGAATTGAACACACGAGGATCTTAGGATTAAACTGTTTAGATTTTAGATACGGGGATCCTGATGAGTCGCTGCAGAGATGGAACGAGAGAGAGGAGCGAAGCGGAGACCAGAGGAGAGGAGAGAGACAGCATTAAACAGAAACGCTTAGAGTCAGCTAAACTGTGTGTCTCAGACAGACAAACAAGCAAGCAGGCAGCAGGCAGTTAGTTAAAGCCACGCCCATTTCCGCAAGTAATAAAACACTCAAGGTGTCCCCAACAAATCAGGTCTTTGCCATTTGTGACTTCTCCAGTTTCATGGGAGAGGGAGAGGTGAGGTCGGAGATAAAGGATAAAGAGTGGAGGGACAGAGGGAGAGAAAGAGAGAGAGAGAGAGAGAGAGAGAGAGAGAGAGAGAGAGAGAGAGAGAGAGAGATTGATAGAACTGATAGATGGAGAGAGATGGATGGAAGGGCTGATCGTTCCAGGACATCTCCAGTTTGCGTAGCTCTCGCTCCTTTGGGCATAGAGACTAGCAACCACAGCAAAACAATGACATCATCCGCGAGTGGAGAGAGAGGGGGATGGGAGAGGACGAGAGATGGAGGGAGGGAATGAGGGAGAAGTGTGAGGGTTACTCCACAGCAGGTCATCACAGGCTAATTTCCCATGAGCGCCTCATGGAAGCACACGCCTGGTGGAGGGCAAGTTCTTCCTCCGGGACTGTGGTGCACACACACACACACGTTCTCACACGTACACACACATATTTGGGCACACACACGTGTGCTTGGCCACACACGTCTTCTCCGAACTTGCGTGTGTTGAGTGTATGTGTGCACACAAATCTTTGATGAATGTGCAAGGGCATGGAGGTGCTGAAGGTGTGTTTGCGTGCGTGCGTGCGGTGTGTGTTTAGAAGGAGGGGTCCTTCCGCTCCCTCCGCTGACGGAGAGAGCCCCAGCCAGCAGGATGAGCTCCATCTGCTCGTCACCATGGCAACGGCCCAGCGCGCACGCACACAGACAACACCCACCTCTCATAAACCAACTCCCCCATCAGCTGAGTGTTGCGAGGGTGGGCTTGTGTGTGTGGATGTCCATTAGGAAAGCAGGTATACTCTTCCCTTCTCTCCCTCAGTGATGTGGACAGCACTAATAGTCTTGTGTGTCTGTGAGAGACCCCTAGCTGTCAATCAAAATTGAATCCATGCCTGCCCAGCCCTTATTCCAAAACCCCAGCTGGGCTCTCTACTGCTCTCTCTCTCTCTCTCTCTCTCTCTCTCTCTCTCTGTCTTTGTCTCTCTCCCTTTCTCCCTCCCTCCCACCCCTTTCCTCTGCTCTGCTCATCCCTGCATGAATGAAAGTGATACCTCAGCCCTCTGCTGCTGTCTCTCTCCTGTAGCCAATCACATGCTGCGCCTGGCAGCCTCCAGGAAATGGTGACATCATCACTAGCCAATGGCTTCACTACTCTGTGACTAGCTGCTGCAGCAGTTAGGATGGAGGGATGTATAGCAAGAGAGAGAGAGAACGAGAGAGAGGACGAGAGAGAGAACGAGAGAGCGAGAGAGCGAGAGAGAGAGGGTAGGGAGGTAGTAAATTCTCCTGACAGTGCATACTGAAGATAGAGCCACAACTTGAAAAAAGCTGTTAGCTTCTGAAATGTTGTCTTATCACAGTCAGACCAAGCCTGGCAGGTGTGTGTGTGTGTCTGTGTGCGCGCGCTTGCTCACGTGTGTGACTGTGTGTGTGACTACCCAAATAGTCATCTTTCACAGTGACCAGTTGACCTTATTGTTGGGTGTGTGTGTGTGTGTGTGTGTCTGTCTGTATAGGAGCAAAAGCCCTGACAGGAATCCTGATTTACATGCGTCTCCTGTCCACCTATCACATCAAACAGCTTCATCCACATCACTAGGACTGGCCAGGTCGGGAGAGACTCTGGAAGAGAGCTACTCTCTCTCTCTCGCTCTCTCTCTCTCTCTCTCTCTCTCTCTCTCTCGCTCTCTCTCTCTCTCTCGCTCTCTCTCTCTCTCTCTCTTTCTCTCTCTCTCTCTCTCTTTCTCTCTCTCTCTCTCTCTCTTCTCTCTCTCTCTCTCTCTCTCTCTCTCTGTCTCTCTCTCTCTCTGCTATTCTCTCTATTTCCTCCCTTGCGCCAATCTCTCCCCACCCTCTGCTCATCTCCTCTCATTCCTATCTTCATTGACCTGTTTATGTGTGTTCTGGTTTGACAGACCAGTGTATAGGTCAGCAGCCTATGGAGAGTCAGATAGGGAGTCACTGAATCACTCCTAAAGACAGTCAGGCATGAATTGCAGAGTCAGATAATGGGTCGACTCTGAGTCAAATCTGCTAGATACTGAACATCTGAAATATATGATTAATAAGTAAATATGAACTTCTGAGTGTTTCTCCGAGCACGCCTGTCCTCAGTCCTCATCACAGTTTTATTGGATTTCAGAGTCTCCATGATTCCAGCCGCTACGTGTTGTAGGGAACACAATTAATCCTCCGCTGAAGTTTATTGATTAATCGATAGGATGAGTCTCTGTATGCTCACACACAACCTCATGCACACACACACATACACAGTGGAAAACACATTCGATGGCTTCCTGCTGTCTTTAGCTTCCTGTTCGTCGGCAGCCCCAGGCAGTGAGAGCAGGCAGAGATGCATCGTGGGGCTTGCGGTTTATCTGACCGTGTAAAAGCCTCTGTAATAAGGGGAAAAGACCCTGCTCTGTCTCGTGTTCGCACCTTGGCACTTGTCACCGTGGAAACAGATAGGCCCGTCAGCGGGCGTTGTGGTTGGCTTGCCCCGGGAGCAGAAGCGGGTTAGTATTGATGAGCCCCCAAGTCCCACAATCCATCAGGGCCTTGACCCTTGACCCCTCACAGCCTCACAATTGGCCAATAACAGTCGTGGAGGAGGGCAGAGGGAGGTGCTCTCTCCATATATACACAAAATATCTTTCTGTCTTTCTCCCTCTCTCTTACTTTCACTCTCTCGAGCTCGCCCTCCTCTCTCAATGTCTCCGTCTCTCTCTTCTCCTCCTCTCTCTCTCCGTCTCCCGGGAGCGCAGAGATCACAGTGTTTCTGTACCTGTCAGTGCGATGGCTCGACCAGCCTTTGTGCCTCTCACACACACACAGACGCAAACAAGTGCGGACAGAGAGCGCACGAGCTGACAGGCAGAAGGAGCGACAGAGAAGGAGGAGGGAGGATGGATGGGAGGAACAGAGAGAGAAAGGAGAGTGTGTTATGAGAAGACAGATGGAAAGAGACAGAGGGCTGGAGGGAGAGTGATAGACCTCACACTCTAATGCAGCAAGACAGAGAGGCAGAGAGGCAGGGGGAAAGGGCAGAGAGATGGATGGAGGCAGGATGACATGGTTTAAACTCCAGAGACAGATGCAGGGGATCTCTCTCTTTTATCTCCCTGACTGTCTCCATCCCTTCATCCCAGCCATTACAGACAGACAGACTGACAGAAAGGAAGGAAGATAGGAAGGCACATAGATCACAGCTTGCTCCCTTTAGACAGAAGAAAATATGGTATGGATATTGATTATTTACTCTTTCACACACACACATACATACACAAACACACACACACACATACGCATACACCCCCCCCCCCCCCCCACACCAGCTGATGCTAAAATCAATACCAAGGGGAAGTGACTGCTCACAACCAGCCATGTTACACCCCTCAGTTCACCCCACTGCACACACTCACACACACACACACACACACACACACACACACACACACGTGCAGTCTGCATTGCCTCCCCTGGGTGTCCACCAGCTGGGCAAAGGAGGGGGTAACCACGGGCAACGGCATCCCCAGATGTGGTCGTGCTGAGTGGACTGAGAAGTGGGAGGGTGAGAAAACAGAGGACGGGAATAGAGGGGGGGGGGGGGGGGGAGAGAGGAGGAGACGAAGCATGTGATGTTAAAGGAGGAAGGCTGGGAAACTGCATGGTTGGTGGCTGATGTGTATGTGTGTGTGTGTGTGTGTGTGTGTGTGTGTGTGGGGTGTGTGTGTCTTGATGGGTGTGCATGAGCCCTGCCTCTTGGCTACAATTCAGCAGTCCTCTTTTAATCAGAGTTCAGTCTACTACCCCCTCCACCCACCACCCTGCCTCTCCCTCTGCAGTGGTCCTGGCTGAGACCCAGCTGCCCCCTCCGGCTGGCCCTGACCCTCCCCCTTGGGGAGAGGGAGGGTGGGCCGGGCGTGTGTGTGTGTGGGGGGGGAGGGGGGGCAGCTGGTGATCCTTGACAGGAGCAGCTTTGTGGTGATGACTTTATCTAGATGCTAAACAAGACAAGGGTGCAACATCAGGGCCAGAGAGGCGCTGGCACGGGCGCACGCCACACACACGCATGCACACACGCACGCACACGCACACACATACAGTCCAGATGACCTAGTTCCTATAGATCTGCTTAGGACTGCTCAGAAAGCTGCACGTGTCTATTACACTTAATTCTCAGCGGGTTGTTCCTCAATGTGGTGTGTGTGTTGCATGTGTGTTGCATGTGTGTTGCGTGTGTATTGCATGTGTATGGGGGGGGGGGGGGATGTGTGTGTATAAGTGTAAGTCTTCCTCCGCAGTGAACACACTGCTTCACCCTACAGGCCTGTTTAGCAGTGAAAACAGAGGTTGGGAGTCTGGGGAGAGAGACAGAATGCTGGGAGACATAGTTAACAGTCAGGAACCATTAGAGCACTGCGCATCTCCACCCCCTGAGTGTGTGTGTGGTGTGTTTGCAGTGTGGTGTTTGGTGTGTGTGTCGGGAGGGGGGGGGCTGAGTTTGTCAGGCGGGAAGCTTTGCCACAAAGAAATGCACGTTAGGATGAACTGCAGAGGCTGGTTGTTAAATGAAAGTAAGTGTGAGAGCAAGAGAGGGTCCTGAAGGAGGAGTGAAGGAGAGGGAGAGCAAGAGAGAGACAGGGAGGGGGAGGGATACGGGGCATGGCACAGGCCGGTGGGGGGCCAGGACTGGATCACAATCCTGTCAGCACAGCTGTCACTTAGGGAGGGGGGCACAGCACAAGAGTGACACCACTCTTTTTCTGGAGGGTGTGTGTGTGTGTGTGTGTGTGTGTGTGTGTGTGTGTGTGTGTGTGTGTGTGTGTGTGTGTGTGTGTGTGTGTGTGTGTGTTTGTGAGAGAGAGAGAGAACTGCTGGCACTGAGCTCCCCTACAGTATGCCTTCCGTGTGTGTGTGTGCATCAGTACCAGTCTGCTAGGATGAATACAGACAGATCTTCATCTTAATGACAGTAGAAGGTCATTGTTATCAGTCTTGGACTGTGTGTTGTGTGTGTGTGTGTGTGGTGTGAGTTATTAGATAGACAGCAGCTAAGCCTTCTGAGTCATATGTACAGTCTGGCCACAGAACTATAGAAGCGGCCCTGTCTGAGACTACAGAGGAGCCGTGCTGTAGGGACCCCCCGTACAAGGAGGGGGATCTATTAGGGATTTGTATGATGCAGTGAGAGAGAGAGAGAGAGAGAGAGAGAGAGGGAGAGGGAGAGGGAGAGAGAGAGAGAGAGAGAGAGGAGAGAGAGAGAGAGAGAGAGAGAGAGGAGAGAGAGAGAGAGAGAGAGAGAGAGAGAGAGAGAGAGAGAGAGAGAGAGAGAGGGAGAAGAGATAGAAGGGGGATGGAGAGAAAGAGAGAAAGATTCTGATCAGAGATGGAGGGATCTTTGGGTGTTTCATCTGTAATCCAGGGCTCCAGCCCCCCCCCCCCCCCCCCCCCCCAGAGCCCCCCAAATGGAGAGACAGAGAATAGGAAAAAGGGTGTGTGTTTGTGTGTGGTGTGGGGGGGGGGGGGGGTAGGCTACTAGATGTGGTCTGCAGTGGATGGGGGTGGGGGGGGTCCCCCTTACTTCAGACTGCTGCCATAGCAACGGGGGCAAGGTCTAGCTGAGAGAGTTAATTCCACTTCTGCTGGAGTGGACTGCTCTCTGGCCCTCCTTCATTAGAGAGGGTCTGAGCTCTCCTCCTCCCCTCCTCCTCTCCTCCTCTCCTCCTCTCCTCCTCCTCTGTTCCCCCCTCTCCTCCTCTCCTCCCCTCCTCCTCTCCTCCTCCTCTGTTCCCCCCTCTCTTCCTCTCCTCCCCTCCTCCTCTCCTCCTCCTCTGTTCCCCCCTCTCTTCCTCTCCTCCCCTCCTCCTCCTCTCCTTTGCTTTTTCCCTGTTTTTCTCTTTGTTTTGGGATGTAAACATTTGGGCTGTATGCTAATGAGGGTGACTTTGACTGATGGTGGTTTCACCTCTTGCTGGGTGGAGGGGGCAGGGGTGTCATTAGCCGGTGTGCTGTGATTGGTTGGCAGAGGGGAAAGGGAACGGAAAGGTGTGGGCCAGTAAATGATGAATCAGTATTCATGACAGTTTGAAGGGGTGCACACACACAGACACACACGTACTGCAACCCCTTAAATTCACTCCCATATTCTCCCCTGTATCCTCTATTACCCCTGATCCAGGCTCGCATCCTGGATGTTGTATTTGTATGTGGTGTATGTGGTGTATGTGTGTGTGTGTGTGTGTGTGTGTGTGTGTGCGTGTTTGTGTGTGTGCGTGCGTACGTGCTAGTGTAGCTGTGCCGTGTGCTTGTGTTAGTATGTTCAGGAAGCCATTGAAGATTAATAAGTCTCTGGCTCAACATTGAGATTAATGACTGTCTGAGTATAATATCTGATTTACATGAATCAGAGTGCAGCGGCTGAGAATATTGTGTGTGTGTGTGTGTGGCCTGCCTGCCTGTCTGCCTTCTTCTAGCCTGCTGTGTGAATGTGTGTGTGTGTTTGTGTGAATTTGGCCTGCCTGCCTGCCTGCCTGCTGTGTGTGTGTGTGTGTGTTTTAGTCCGGAATGCTGGACTGTACATTGCAGGGTGTTTGGCCACTTCCCACACCCAGACTAGCACACACACAATAAGGTGTTCCCATGGTAACGAGCGAGGCAGTACAGGGGGGCATGTGAATGGCATAGTCTGTCCTTCTGTTGTACACCACTGCTATCCTTAGCTTTTTTTTTGCTCCGTCTCTCCGTCTCCCTTTCTTCCCCTCTCTCTTTCTCTTTCGCTCCCTCCCTCCGTTTCTCTCTCTTTCTTTTTCATTCTTTCCTCACCTCTTCCTGTTGTCAGACACTCTTATCCTCCTCCCTCTCTTACTGCTCTTTGTACTTCTCTCCCTCTTTCTCTTTCATCACCAATCCCACGTCAAGATCACCTTCAGCAACTTTACCCCACCTCTAACTGAGTCGAATGTAAGCCCATATCACAAATAACAACCCCATCTTCTCACAGTTTTTTAAACCACACACATACACACTTAAACGCACAAACACGCACACACTAGGAATATTGGACTCAATTACAGGATCAACCATCATATCACACCCGTGATTCTCCTGGGTTTCTGCGGAGACGAGGAAAAGCAATATCTTCACACTTGACCCTGCTGGTCTTTTACTGGACCCATTCTGTCCCTCACACACACACACACACACACACACAGCCCTCACGTGTGTGTCGTCAAATCTACTTTGAGAGGAAACTGCTGTTTTCATCTCTTCTCCTCCTCCATCTCTCCATCCCCTGAGGTGGTGGTGGTGGAAAGGTGGAGAGGAGGAGGAGAGGAGGGGGGCCTTAATCAATTTAGTGGATGAAATGAAAGGAGAGAGGCGTGCGTATTGTGACCCGGGGCAATGGCATTGATTGTCTGCCTCTTGCCTCTCTCTCTCTCTCTCTCGCTCTCTCTCTCTCTCTCTCTCTCTCTCTCTCTCTCTCTCTCTCTCTCTCTCGCTCTCTCTCTCTCTCTCTCTCTCTCTCTCTCTGTCTCTCTGTCTTTCTCTCACACTTAGACACACACATTCACTATCTCTCTCTCTCTCTCTTTGTCTCTCTCTTTCATACACACATGCACACACACACACACACACACACACACACACACACACACACACACACAGTAAACACCATCTATAAAACATTCCATTGTGAAACTGTTCCAAGCTGCATCAGCTGTTTTAAATATACCTCATTTAAACTCTTATCTGCCTCACGCACACACACACACACACACAGATTGATACCGTATGTGGAGTAGGTGAGGTCATGAACATCCGATATAACACAGAATGGAGACAAACTCTGAATAGGACTTTAACCACGTATCCCAATAAGATATCGCAGAACAAGACTTTCTCAATAAGCTATCCCTCAGAAAATCAGGTCAGACTTGGATTTCACACATTGTGTGCAAGTGTGTGTGTGTGTGTGTATGTGTGTGCATCTCTGTGTGATTAGTACCTCAGCTAGCCTGCGGTGTTGTCGTCCGTCTAACAGGTGTGTTGTTGTCTTCCTCCCGTTGTGCATGTGTGTGTGCGCATGTGTGTGTGTGTGTGTCAGTTCTCAAAGGAGAAGTACCTGCTGGAGTCTCCTCCTGAGAAGCTGCGTAAGGAGCTGGAGGAGGAGCTCAAGCTCAGTCCCTCTGACATCAGGAGCCACGGCTGGTACCATGGACACCTCCCCCCAGAGGTACACACACACACACCTCCCCCCAGAGGTACACACACACACACACACCTCCCCCCAGAGGTACACACACACACACACACACCTCCCCCCAGAGGTACACACACACACACACCTCCCCCCAGAGGTACACACACACACACACCTCCCCCCAGAGGTACACACACACACACCTCCCCCCAGAGGTACACACACACACACTTCCCCCCAGAGGTACACACACACACACTTCCCCCTGAGAGGTACACACACACACACCTACCCCCAGAGGTACACACACACACACCTCCCCCCAAAGGTACACACACACACACCTCCCCCCAGAGGTACACACACACACCTCCCCCCAGAGGTACACACACACACACAGACCTCCCCCCAAAGGTACACACACACACCTACCCCAAGAGGTACACACACACACACACACCTCCCCCCAGAGGTACACACACACACCTCCCCCCAGAGGTACACACACACACACAGACCTCCCCCCAAAGGTACACACACACACCTACCCCAAGAGGTACACACACACACACACCTCCCCCCAGAGGTACACACACACACACCTCCCCCTAGAAGTACACACACACACCTCCCCCTAGAGGTACTCACACTCACATGTGTGAGAGGTACACACACATGCACACCACATACCTGGATAGGCAGACAGATACATAACATACCCCCAAAAAGTATACACAAACAACACTCATACACACTCATGCATACAGAAGTACACACACACTCACAGACACACAAATACGCACGTGCACACACTCTTGCACACATAAAGACATGCAGTATTAGAAGAAAGGGAATAGACTCTCCATATTGTATTACGTAAACACACAAACTTACAGTTGCTGTGGCATCGTAGTACACCATTAAGTTTCATGTTTACGCTTATTAAGCTCTGTTCCTGTCAGAGAAGCGTTTTATTTTCATTCTCACTGTCATTAAGTCCCTCCCACACACTCATAATGAATCGGCTGCATCCACAAACGCAGCATGAAACTGATAACCTGTTCTCATCGCACACAGAGAGCCTGAGGAACAGCTGTGTGTGTGTGTGTGTGTTGTTACGTTTCAGACACACACTGTATCCACAGCTGGTCACACTTCCACTCCATCACATTCCACCCACACACACTAACACACACACTAACACACACACTAACACACACACTAACACACACATGCACATACTTCAAGGTTCCACAGTCTTGGCACGCCCCTCTCCATCTCTGGTTCCGGCCACCTGCTGGCCTTCAGCTCAGCTATACATTAGCATAATGTATTCATACATTCATAAGATATTCATGTATTCAGGCAGAGGTGTAAATAGGGGGAAGCCCTGGGCCTCTTTGTAAAAAGAATACTGTGTCACCATGGCGATGGGCTCCCACGCAGCCATCCCTGTCTGCGCACTCTGATCTACTCTGAGCACACAGGGCCCCCTTCTGGATAGGAGAGGTCATTACAACATTATCACTATATTTGGTAATATTGACGTTAGTGTACCATTCTCTACATAACTGCGCCTTTGCATGCACTTTTTATCCAGCCCCTTTTCCAGCTAAATTATAGATGATTTTCTTGCAGCTTGATAGCTTTTTCACATAGTCAATAACATCCCTCTGAAACTAAGACAGTTTTCCAGCACTAGAATGACTTACCTACTTCCTGCCCACTCCTTGTTTACGTTGTTGTCGCTTCCTGTCTGTGGCCAGGTGTCAGAGACATTGGTGGTACGGAGCGGAGACTTCCTGGTCCGTGATTCGCTCGTAAACGTGGGAGACTACGTCCTGACGTGTCGATGGGAACACGAGACTCTGCACTTCAAGATCACCAAGGTAGGGGCGCCCCGGTGGCTCAGCAAGGCCACAAGGCCTCACCGCAGGGCTGGGTTTGATTCCAGCCCACGTCATTTCCGGAAGGTTCCTCCCCTTTCTTTCCTTTACCGTCTCTATCCCAATAAAACGAGTGTCCTGAAAAAACGTCTTCATGAAAAGGAAAAAAGGTTGGATGGGGGGAGGGAAGAATGGTGGGATGGATGGATGGAGGAAGGGAGGGAGGATGGATGAATATTTCTCTGACAGATCTCTCTGGCCCTCCCAAGGTTCTGATCAAGTCCAGTGAGACCAAGGTCCAGTATCTGTTGGAGCGGGACAGCTTCGACTCCTTACCCGAGCTGGTCCGGTTCTACATAGGCAACCGCCGGCCTGTGTCCCAGACTAGCCCTGCCCAGATCTTCTGTCCAATCAGCCGCACGCTTCCCCTGCGCTACCTGGAGGCCACCTTCGCACTGGCCAATAGCAGGCATGGGCCCGTTCACTCGCCCTCCAGTCCGAGGGGAGCGTACATCAAAAGACGGAGCGTAACCATGACGGACGGGCTGACCACAGAGAAGATGATTCCACACAGGTGAGAGAGAGGAAGAGAGAGGGCGGAAGGGAGAGAGAGAGTGCTGGTGTGTGTGTGTGTTATTGTGTGTGTGTTATTGTGTGTGTGTGTGTTTAATGATTACAGAATCTGTTGTCTCATTCGTCCTTCCCATTGTGTGGTCAGTGACTTGGAGTCTACCAGCCCAGTGGACCCTCCAGAACCTGACCCAGAACCGGAGCCTGTGACAGGCTGCAGGTGGTGTGTGTGTGTGTGTGTGTGAGCCCTGTGGAGTCAGAACACCTGTGTTGTGAGAGCACCTCCCCCTCACCTCCTCCACCTCCACCCCCTCCTCCACCCCCTCCTTCTCCCTCTCTAGGTCCAGCCTCAGTAGTGCACTCCTCACCACAACCTGCCTCGTGTTTACTTCAACCACTGTAGAACACTGTGTCCACTACCTCTTTGCCCTAATCAGCACATGTGTTCACTACCTCTCCACCCTGAGGTCCACGCTTCACCCCTGGGTCAAGGACGACGGCCCTGAACGCCACAGAGGAAGCATGTCTCCTATGGTTTCCAGAGTGAACGACATTGAACTCATTGTGTGTGTTTGTGTGTGTTGCAGCCCTTCAACCATCCACCACCATAAGGATGCAATGAGGAATTGTGCCATGAGCCTGGACCAGATTCAGGAATACCGCTGTGCCCTGTCTCCTATAGGAGACGCCCCCCTCTCCCCCGCTTACAGCCACAGTGAGTCACACACATGCACACACACAAGCACACCTAAACACACACAAACACACATAAACACACATGCACACACACAAACACACATGCACACACACAAACACACATGCACACACACAAACACACATAAACCCACACACCCATAGATCTAACTTCCTCCTCCCTCCCCAGTCACCAGACACAGGAGCCAGTCAGGGGGGCGTGTCTTGGCGGTGGTTCCTCCCTCCCCCATCCTCCGGCGCTCCAGCGACCCCCAGCTAAGCCCCTCCTCCAACAACAACCTGCCCTGCCTCTCCGACCTGCCCCCCTCCACCTCCAGCTCCGCCCACTCCACCCCCGCCCACGCTCACCCCCACCACCACGCCCACTCATCGGAAGCCGGCGACAAGAGCGGCAGTTACTGCGACCTCCGGCCTAGCCCCGCCCCCGCGGTGGCGCCAAGCCCGCCGACCAAGAGCTACGTGGAGCGCCTCAGGGTGGAGGAGGGGCGCGGCCAGGGCCAGGCGGGGGAGGAGGGCGGGGTGGGGGGATTCAGCACCCCCCAGATGGAGATGTCGTCGTGGTTTCGTCCGGGCCAGTACCAGTCGGCCATGATGCCTGTGGAGAACAAGCCGCTGGAGATGGGAGTCCTGAAGAGGGTGAAGGAGCTGCTGGCTGAGGTGGATGCCAGGACCACGGCCAAGCACATCACCATGGCTGACTGCACGGTAGCAACACACACACACACACACTTGTCATACACGCACATGTCTTATACACACTCCGATTCTCGCTCAGACACACACAAACTTGCGCTCACACACACACGTCACACACACTCCTCTCACACCCTTCCCCCTGGTTGTTTTGTGCTGGGCAGGTGGCTAGGATACTTGGCGTTACCAAGGAGATGCAGAGGACTATGGGAGTGGGGTCGGGACTGGAGCTCCTGACACTGCCACACGGACATCAGCTGAGGCTGGACCTGCTGGAGAGGTACACACACACACACACAAGCTAATACACACACACACACACACACACACACACAGGGCTAATACACACACACACACACACAGGGCTAATACACACACACACACACACACAGGGCTAATACACCCACACACACACACACACAAGCTAATACACACACACACAGACACACACACACAGGGCTAATACACACACAGGGCTAATACACACACACACACACACAGGGCTAATACACACACATGGCTAATACACACACACACACACAGGGCTAATACACACACACACACACAGGGCTAATATACACACACAGGGCTAATATACACCCACACAGACACAGCCACTGATGTTGTGTGTGGTCCAGGTTCTACACCATGTCCATCATGACAGCAGTGGACCTGCTGGGCTGCACTGGCAGCACTGAGCAGAGAGCTGCTCTGCTCCACAAGATCATCCAGCTGGCGGCCGAGCTGAAGAGCAGTCTGGGGAACATGTTTGGCTTTGCTGCTGTGATGAGAGCCCTGGAGCTGCCTCAGGTAGCACACACGCACACACACACATAAACACACGCGCACACACACACTGGCTCCAATGCACACACACTGACGGCAGTACACATGAACTGTCTGGAACACACGCTGGTTGGGGGATACACACACTTATACTGTTTGTACATAGCACCCTCAAGTGCACCCATAAACCTATACCATCGATACAGACTTAAACAATGATGCCATTCAGAATACTGACTTGTACATGTTGTTCTCGCTGCCCTTCCCTCCCCCTCCCATTCCCTCTGGTCCTCCTCCCCTCTCCCCCTCGGCCCGTCTCTCCCCTAGATCTCTCGTCTGGAGCAGACCTGGATGACGTTGCGTCAGAGACACACAGAGGGCGCCATCCTCTATGAGAAGAAACTCAAGCCCTTCATGAAGAACATGAACGATGGCAAAGGTATAGACGTGTCTGTGTTTTTGTGCAACCGTGTAACTGTGTAACCCCAAACCTTATGTGTGTATGTGTGTGTGTCTAACCCTGCCTTGTGGGTGTATTTAACCCTGTCATATCTGTATGTGTGTGTGTGTTCCAGAGAGCCCAGCCCTGAACAGCACCTCCTTCCCCCATGTGGTGCCCCTGCTGGCCCTGCTGGAGAGGGGCGTGGCCATGCAGGGCGAGTGCCTGGAGCCCTGGGAGAGTGTGGAGGCGGGCGTGGACGTGGTCATGTGTCACCTGGAAGCGGCTCGCACCATCGCACACCACGGGGGGATCTACCGGTCCAACGCTGAGGCCAAGCTTCAGGGTGAGGAGAGGGGGCGGAGGAGAGGAGGGCAGGGTGGAGGAGAGGAGTGCAGGGTGGAGGAGAGGAGGGCAGGGTGGAGGAGAGGGGGGCAGGGTGGAGGAGAGGGAGGGATGGGTGGAGGAGAGGGAGCGGAGGAGAGGAGGGCAGGGTGGAGGAGAGGGAGGGATGGGTGGAGGAGAGGAGGGCAGGGTGGAGGAGAGGGAGGGATGGGTGGGGCAGGGAGAGGAGGGCAGGGTGAGGAGAGGGGGGTGAGGAGAGGGGGGTGGCTGGGGCCATGTGGAGGAGAGAAGGGAGGAGAGGTGGGGTGGGAGTGTCTTCCCTCAGTGTCAGCTAGGGTGTCTCCACTCTGGGACAGGTGTGGCATGCTGGTGCTGTTGTCTCAGGTTAGGGTTAACGTCTGCCAGACATTGATTTGAGGTTACAATCTCTATGTGCACGCGTGTCCATGGTCTCAATACGTTTACACTGATCATTAATACCTTCCTGGTGTATTGATCCCAGGGTCCCTAGCGATGGACACTGTATTGAACTGTGTCCATAGCGATCCGAACAGAACAATGTAATCGCTTATGTCTTAAATTGACCCTGCTGCTCTCCTTCTCTTCCCCTCTCTTCTTTCTCTTCCCTTGGCCAATTAAAACAAAAAGGAACTACAACTCCCTTGTCTCATTGGACCATTAAAATGATAACAAACCTCATTCGGTTCTTTCGTTTCCGATAGGCTTCCAGGAGCGGGGGGAGGTGCTGGAGATCTTCCAGACAGAGTTCCAGATGCGACTCCTGTGGGGCAGCCGGGGCTCCGAGGGCAGCCAGGCCGAGCGCTACGACAAGTTCGATAAAGTTCTCACCGCTCTCTCTCACAAGCTGGAGCCCCCCGTACGCCACAGCGAACTATAGCACCTCACCACAACCTCCCCCCCCCCCCCCATGTAACACAGCACTCACAGTTGGTATGGGCCACCTTGGTGTTATTGCTATGGACCTGGAAGAGTCCAGAGGGATTGCAGGAGGGGAGCAGGAGGTGGAGGAGGGGAGCAGGAGGTGGAGGAGGCAGCTAACAGGACTGAGAGAGGACTGGAATGGACGTTGCACTGTATATTCCTAAACAGGCACCAAGCAAACATTCACAGTCCCCCTACACAGAGACGTGGAAATTCCAGTTTGGAGTGATGTAATTCCTGTTGGGACCATGTTGCCACGGTGACATTTTTGAGCCTCTTGTGTTGCCGTAGGATTCAGGTTTTAGCCGCTGTGAATGTGTTTGGGTCTGAGATCTTCTAGAACATTCTAATGACTGTGTGTGTGTGTTAGACTGTATGTGTGTGTGCACGTATGTGTGGATATATGCTCATTGTGAACAGAAAGTGTTAAACAATGCCAAGCAATCCAAAACTCTAAACACCTTTTGATTTGCATATTCATCTGATGGACCATATTTATGAGTTGATTTCATCAAATATCTTTTTGCTGAAGACGCTTTAAAGAAATGTTCCAGATAAAATGTTCATTAACATGAGGGTTTATAAGTTAGCAATAGTGTAAATAGACACTCAGTTTTGAAGGATCAACATTGTTTATTATTCATGAAATGTGTTTCATAAACATGGGTCAAATTCCACAAAGTACATCGGGTGCGTTTGATCAGGCTACACAGTAAAATGAGTAGAAAAGGGCCAACTGTAGATAAAACAAGCTCACCCTCTCCTTGTGTAAGACCCTAGTCTGCTGTCTTACCTCTCCTCCTTCAGCTTTCAGACAGCGCTGTGTGACCAGAGAGGCAGCTTCATGGTTGCCAGGTTTGTAGCCAGGTGTGAGGGAGTGTGAGAGTGTGAAGGGTCATCAGTGTCACGCTGTACCCAGGCCCCGCCCTCACGCTCAGATCTATGCAATCACTTAGACCAATTAATGAAGGGCTGGGACCCAGAGCAGAACGCACACGTGTGCACACACACACACTCTCAAACACACACACACACACATATACACTCCTCTGTAAAAAATGGGAATACGTTAGATGGATCTTTCCTTCCTTCCTTCCTTCATTGACATGATCATTGATTAAGCCTAATTGGATAGGACTTAGCAAGCTCATCAAGAGATCCATCCTGCCAGCCAATCTATACTGTCATCAATGGAGGAGAGAGGGAAAGATGTCAGGAGTATTTTAACTGCAGGAGGTGGGAAGTCACACTCATAGGTTCAGATCCAGGATCAGATCGACTTCCCTGAATCCTGGTGTTCATTATTAGTGTGGAACGCAGATGATCAAGGAGCCTGATGGAGGATCTCATTGTGGGGATTTCATTCATTCTTTGGTCCAGTAGGGGGCTCAGGTCTGCCAGCAGAAAACAGAATAATCGATGAATCTTGAACTAAACTGAATCTTTGAACAATTCCTGGATTGTGTACTAAAGCTCTTAGGAGTGTTTGCAGTCGAAGAAGGAGCCTGCTGGTGTAGGAAGTGTCAGGATGAACTACTGTTCTGTGAGATATATTGCTTCTGGTCCCTGCTGTACAGATGCAATGTTCCCTCATGTAAATATATTCATTCTGGATTGGAAACTGAAGGGAGAAAATGACGTCAAACCGATTTGTGAACCCCTTGTTTTTCTATTTACTGTAAATACTGATTCATTTGTTTTCCAAATAAAATAAAGCCTGTGCCAATAGATTTGCCATTTTATTTGTGTTTTGGGAGGAAATCATCATGTTTGGGTAAAGGGTTGGAGAAATTCCCTAGAAATGCATCACAACGTTTTCATGTCATTTGCCTGCTGTTTATAAACTTGTCCACTAGATGGCAGCCCTTCCTCAATAATACTAAACATGTTTCTGGGTGATTCCTCCAGTCAAGTCAACACGGCCACATCATCCATTCAGTCCACACACACCAGTATGCAGAAATCTCAATTTAGTTATTACTTATGATTTTTCCTTTGGAGAGTATAATTTGCCTAATGTCATAACTTCAGAGTTGCCTAACTGTTTTGATCTGTGTTGGTATCCGTGTGTGTGTGTTTGTGTTTTCAAGCATGTGCACGTGTTTGCATGTGTGTCTATGTATTTTGATTTTTGGGAGTGTTTGCGTGTGTGCTTTTTCATGCGTGTGCATGACGTTGTGTGTGTGTGTGTTGTGTGTGGACGTCTGTGGTTGCTGGTGAACGAGAGTGAACATGCGCACAGGGACACTGATGCTGCATCACACATCACATGGTTCTATAGGGTCCAAACGGGGGGGGGGGAGAGATGGAAGGGGAGGGGAGGGGGAGGAGGACAGGGGAGTTGATGGGGACGACGGTGATGACGAGGGGGCGGAACAGAACCGTGAGGGGGCTGAGGGCGGGCGTGCGAGGGACTGCATGTCGGCGTGAGTTTGATGGTGTCGGCTGTCTGACTGCGTATGTGAGGTACTGTGGGTGTGTGTTTGTGGGAGGGTCTCCACGTCTGAGTGTGTGTGTGTGTGTGTTTGAGTGAGTCAGCAGCCGCAGGAAGTGCAGCAGTCCCCAGACCAGCGGGGCAGCAGTGCCAGCGCTATGCAGCCATACACTGCCTGTGTGTGTGTGTGTTTGTGTTGTTGTGTCAGCATGTGTGTTAGCCAGGGTGTCACTCAGAGCAGGGCTCTCTCTCCTGTCCACAGGCCCAGCATCAGGGAGCTCCACCTGGGGACCAGCTTAGTGTGTTGGTGTGTGTTTGTGTCTTTCTCTTCTGTATACTTGTAACCAGAAAGCAGTCACTGAACCGGCCCCCACCCCCCACCAGTAACACAATGGTACGAGCAGACGGTTCGTCACTGTGCTCTGGAAGGCAGATGGACTGTCTCACTAACTTTATTTGGGGGGTGAAAGGGCTCAGAACAAACAAGTTCAGGGCATATATTTGGATCAAAGTGTTTGATGCTGTAGTTACTAAAATGGTATGATATGCAACAATATGATGCAATATACTCAAACAGAATGGGGTGACCACTGAACAGATATGGAATTGAACAGGATAGAACAATGTAGTCTTTGGATTTAAATAAATTGTCTTTGGATTTAAATAAATAGATTGTATACCTTCAACTGTTCCAACAGAGATGCCTTCTCAATTCTCTCAACAGACATCTTCCCTCACACACACACACGCACACACACCCCACACACACACACGCACACTCACACAGGCAGCAGGCGTTACATCGGCGTAACACGCCATTGAGAGCCAAGGATGTGTGTATTATAAGTGGATTCTCTCTGCTATCATGTAACATGTTAATCACATGTCTTTATGTGCCTCATAGACAGGCCACGCTCCCCCCCCTCCCCTCTCGCTCTTCTTCCCCCTCCCCCTCCCCCTTCTCCTCACACCTCGCCATCACCACGCGTTGTGCTCCTAATCTGTTCTGCCTTTCCACTGCAGGCCCATTGTGTGGCCCATTGTCAGCTGGCCCTATGGGACTCCGCCCAGACCCGCGGCCCTCTGAGCAGATCTGAAGGTCCTGACGTCTGAATGGGATCATCCGCCGCCGCAGAGATGAACCAGAACTAGATGAGGTGTACTTGATTTAAGGCCACCCATTACAGTAACACCTGTGTAGCAGTCCTAAAATGTGACGAATCGGATGTAGATTAAACTCATGTTTGGTTGGATTCCTGCTCGGGACACTGATTGGTGCTCCCCGGCCTTTTTGTGTTGAGTTTGCATGTTCTCTCTGTGCTCACACGCCTTTCCGCTGGTCAAAACCCCAATACTGAATATATTGCTCTCCAGCCTATGTTGCTGGCCAAAACATGGGGTAAGCACTCAGACCTAGCACCTCCCCTCAGAGGGAGGAGAACAAGATGGGAGAATAGCAGAGAGATCATTCTATTGATGGACTCTCAAGCATGTGTGTGTGCATACGTGTGTTGGTGTAGACGTCCCAGCGTGTGTGTGTGTCACATTGTGAGATAAATAAAGGTTTCTTCTTATTCTACAGGATATATACCATATTTCCAGGGCCAATGTTAAATGTGTTGTGCCTAATTTGATATATCAAATATCTTTGCTAAGATTGCTGGTTGCTGTTAAACTTGAGAGTCAGCAGGGCCAGGCCGGTCCACAGTGATGGGTGGGTGACAAGTCTCTGTAATGAACTTGTCTTTGAGTGCTTGGGTTCGTCATCTGCCAGCTGGCACCGCCTTGTGGGTGTTCCATTATCAGCAGGTCAGTCACCCATCCATGGTGGGGCACTTGGTTTTAGGTCATTATTAATCTCCTCTTTATTAATCTCCCCAATATATTTCTTTTGAAGATATTTGTGCACCGAGAAAAGAACATGAATGCACACAGACATACAGTAATATGTGTTTCTCAGGAATGGCTCTTACCTAATGGTCTGGCCTCTGGTGAAGTTTACACTCTTTGATTCTGCCACAATCCACCTGGCGTTCCCTCACTTCGCCCTGGTCTCCTCACCAGGTCCCTCACCAGGTCCCTCACCTCGACTTCACCCGATTCCACCCCCTCCCCCTCCCTCACCCCCAACCCCACCCATCCCTCAGTCCCTCCGTGAGTCGCTCCACCCCTGGACTACTAATTACCACATGAATGGGAGGCAGGGAAGGGCCAGTGAAGCCTCACACACACCAACAGAAGGCAGGGAATTTGCAATTCAATCCCCACCCCCCCGAATCGGGACAGGCCTGTCACCAATATGACAGAGGACAGGGAAGGGGGGATTTGTTAGACACACACACAAGCAGACGCAACCTCGAATCAAGCACGCTCAGGAACACACACACCATCCACAACCAGGCATATTTTACATCCCACAATCCAAACACACACTTCTTATTCAACTCCCCACCCATCCCGCTCTGTCGAGAATGTTGTTGCATTGTTTTGATCTTGCAAGCTGCGCTATAACACAGAGGATCATTCTCAAATTGCAGGATTGACGAAGGTTCTAGTTCAAATTATTAGATTGTATAGTACGTATATTGTTCTATAAACATTTACATTTCTGTTGTTTAAGGAAAGAATAAATTCACTGTGGCTTCTATACATGTATGGAGGGATGAAATGAACGAATACTATTGCGGATTGGTCACTTCCGTCGCCGTTGCGTAGTAACTTCCTGATTGTGACAACAAACATGGCGGCGCCCTTAGCACTACACCTGGAGTTTGGGTCTGTACATACTTCATTATTTTTATACTTTGACGGTCAAGTTTGGAATGTTTTACGGTCATTTACGATCGTTGAGTGTATCTTCGCATTCCGTGCAGTGTGAAAAATGACAGAGAAATGTTCGGTGCGTTTTAACAGAAGCGTGAGTGGATGCTTCCAAACTCGCTTGGTAATCAGCCCATGTTAAGGCTATGCTCTCACACCACTAAATGCTTTTCGAACCTCATCTTGCGTCTAAAATTATGCATATGTGCCCTGTTTCGCATGGTAGACAACACATTTACTGTTGGCTAGTGGTGCAGCTTCACTATGTTTAATATGAAGGGGGGTGGGGGGGGGGGGGGGGGGGGGGGGGGGGGGGGGGGGGGGGGGGGGGGCAGAAGAGCGTGTGGTATGTGCTATTCGTTCTGCATATGTCACGACAGATGAGACTTAGACACAGAAGTAGCCTCTGACCGTGTCTTCTTCGACACCTGCGCCCTTTTAGTCTAATTCTTTCAATTCTCTGAAAGAATGCTACCACTGTACATTGAGAGACGCATAGTCATGCCTGTTTAAGGTTCTCTAATTGAAAACAGTACGAGGAAAGAGAGAGAGACATATTATTGAAATTTGGCTCACTTCACGGGTGGACTCTGGACAAAGTACTAGTGAAATGGCTAGTGAGTGGTCAAACCTCTCTCTCTCTCTCTTATTCTCTCCATCTCTCTGCTGTGCTCCACTGATCTCTGGGCTCTAAGCCAACCCTAGAGGAACGGATTCTCCCAGGGATGTGAGCTGTCTTTATGGGCCCTGCACCTGCAGCATAGGAAACACGCACACTTGCAAAGTCAACACACGTGCAAATACACACACACACTCAACAGTGTAACTCACAGTCAACACTTGCAAACACACATTTGCATACTGACATACTAGACCTACATGCTGTCCCTCTCTTCCTGTCTCCCTACCTACCTACCTCTCTCTGTCTCTCTCTCTCTCTCTCTCTCTTGCTCCCTCACTCACCAAGGAGGATCTATAGAAGGCTGTCCTCTGTATTTCTCTGTGGGGGGGGAAACATCTCCCTTTTCTCTCCCAGGCCCTCTCTTCACCACATCACTCATACCCCGCTGAGATTAACACACCCCTGCAGCTTTAATCCTAGATTAGGAACATTTTGAATACCACCCTGATGGAGTTCAGACTAGGATTGTACTGTATGCACTGACTCTGTTATGTCAGATGTCATGGATTGCTACTTTATGAAGTTATAAAGGATGTCCCCCCCAAAAATCTGAGCTTGTTAAAATCAAGGTTGTTTCCTTTTCAGAGGAGGGGCGGAGCTTCTGTTTGACGGCATCAAGGAGCATCATGTGACTCTGCCCAGCCAATCAGAGCTCTGTGAGTATTATTCGTCTGTCCACAAACAACGTTCTGTGTATATCAAATATTCCGCTTTAAATCAGAAACCTCTGAACTGTAGCTGTAGATACTCGTCCAGCTAGCTCTGTAGTGTGACAGATAGAGGGTCAGGTCCAGCTAGCTCTGTAGTGTGACAGATAGAGGGTCTGGTCCAGCTAGCTCTGTAGTGTGACAGATAGAGGGTCAGGTCCAGCTAGCTCTGTAGTGTGACAGATAGAGGGTCAGGTCCAGCTAGCTCTGTAGTGTGGCAGATAGAGGGTCAGGTCCAGCTGTGGAGATGTGTGATCATCAGAAGGCCACTTGGTGTGAAGGAAGGAATATTCATTACCAAACCAAACACAGCTCACATCATGTCGTGCTGCTTGCTCCTTCTCTCTCTCTCTCTCTCTCTCTCTCTCTCTCTCTCTCTCTCTCTCTCTCTCTCTCTCTCTCTCTCTCTCTCTCTCTCTCTCGCTCTCTGTCTCTGTCTCTCTCTCTCTGTCTGACCTGCTGCTGACTGTTGTCTGTCTCCCTGCCCGTATGTCCATCTATCCTCTTAGCCAGTCCGTTGCTAATCGGGTACAAAAAAGCAAATTCCTGAGTCTCTCCTCCATAACAATGGTGAGGAGTCCCCCTCCCCCCCTGCTTCCTACCTCTCTCCCTCTCTCCTTCCCTCATATCCCCTCCATCCTCCTCCCCTCCCGTCTCCCTCCTCCTTTCTCCCCTTATCCCCCCCCCCCCCTCACTCCCCAGTTGCTAGCTAGCGTGTGTTAGCCTCCCTGGGGCTACCAGTCATTCTGCTCCTAACTGATCCATTAGGCCCGCTCTTTCAGTCGCTAATGTTGCCAGTAGTTCTGCTGATGGGGCTTTATCCCAAGTACATCGTCGAGTTGGGAGGAGGGGGGGGGGGGGGGGGGGGGGGGGGTTACTGAAATTGAGGGAAGAGAGTAAGATGGTTTTGTGAATTTAGAAGAGGAAGAAGAGATGGGGGGGGGGGGCGGTATTTCATGGGGGAAGGGGGGGGGGAGGGGGAGGTGGAATTGAAGAGGAAGAAAAAAAGTAGACAGGATAAGGTGTCTGAAGTCAAAACCTCAGAGGAACGTACACATTTAAGAACATGAGAACATAGAGTATATTACCTCCCTCCAACATTGTTCAGTTTGACCCAGTTGTGTGCGAACAGAGAGTAAAACGGCTCGCTCTTACCTTGTCAGACAAAGGGTTTGTGTCCGCGGCCTGGCAGGGTAGAGTCTCCACAACAACCACAACAATACTTGACCAGAGCCAAGAATGTGAGCCATGCTTGACCTTGCTACACCGGCTGACCTGTGCGCGTGTGTGTTAGATTGTGCGATAGTGTGCTTGTTTGGGTGCTACTGTGTGTGTGAGCGCAGTGTGTGTTTGTGTTGGTGTGTGTGAGGGGGGTTAGCGTTGGGTCTGCTGCTCCCATCCTTCCAGGGTTAGAGCGGTTACAATGGAGGGGGTGCTGCAGATATAATTGCTTCAGAATCCTGGCTCGCTCTCTTTAACCCCAGGCAGTGATTGACGACCTCTCGATGAATCCCCCTTAATACAGACCCCCTACCCCACCCCACCCCGAATCTCCCATCACCCCCCTTTAGTCTTCCCCTCACCCACACAGTCACCCTTTTTCAGCACCTCTCCATTCCTTATGACAGACTCCCGAGCGCCCCCCCCCCCCCCCCCCTCTGACCCCGCCGTACCCCTGACCCCCCCCCCCCCCCAGTCTGACCCCCCTAGGACTGCTCCCTCTCACATCTCTTCAAGATGGATAGCTTCAATCTGCCCCTCCCACACGCCGCCACCATCGCCATCAGAACGACGCCACGCTCTCAAGAAGAAAACAATATCTGTGTGGGGGGAGTCTCGGGGGAATAGAAAAGAATAAATAGAACGCTTTTTCTTTTTTTGTGAGTCGTCGTGCAGACATCTCCCCCCCCCCACCCACCACCACCACCATCATCCCAACCACACAACACTGCTCTCCCATGATGCACCTGGAGGCCTATGACGCACCCCCAGTGTCATCCCCTTCCCCCTCAGAGCCCCGCCCACTCTGCCTGGCGCCGTCCTTTACGTCCTGCGTAGCTCTGGCTTCCTCCAGCTCCGCTGTATGGCGGACCCTCAGCTGCACACACACACACACACACACGGACCTGGCTCCATGTCTTGGCTGACCTCGGCATCGCGCTGACGCGAGGTACGTGGACATCACCACGCTCAGATAGACAAAGTGACAGAGAAGAAAGAAAGGGAGAAAGAAGGGAAAGAGTCACCGCCACAAAGGAGAAATGATGAGAGTGGTGGGATTGCTTCTGTTTTTAGCTCTGCTGAGGTTCAGGTCAATATTCATTGCTTCCTCAGTGGCTCGATCCTGAGCATCAGTCTTCTTTATGGAGTAGGAGCAAGAGAAGGGGAAGGGGGGTGGAGAAGTTAGGCTCATCATTAACTCCTAAACAGCCTCACAGTCTCCCAATTAACCTGGACCCGCTACACACACCTATACACATAACCTTACGCAATCACACAAAGAGCGGTCATGCTGTGTTTGGCCGCACAGCTTGAAAACAAAGCGCACCCTCTGTTTTGTTCATTCCCGAGGTTCCTTCAGACGCTGGTTTTGTCTGTTTCTATAGTCTGAGACGCTGGAGTCCACAGCCGCAAATCTGGAATGTGTGTGTGTGTGTGTGTGTGTGAGACAGAGAGAGTGAAAGAGCGAGATAGGGGGCAATGGCAGTCCTGTTCTTGCTCTCATGCACCATCATAAGGCATGGACTAACACCATTATTAAATCTGATATTATGTGCACACACACACACTTCAGAAACAGGTTTATTGCCAAGTAGGTTTACAAACATACAAGGAA
This sequence comes from Hypomesus transpacificus, assembly GCF_021917145.1. Taxonomy (NCBI): domain Eukaryota; kingdom Metazoa; phylum Chordata; class Actinopteri; order Osmeriformes; family Osmeridae; genus Hypomesus; species Hypomesus transpacificus. The sequence goes on along the minus strand of NC_061081.1, from coordinate 1,915,253 downwards.
TTTATTTTGGCATAACAATAAACCTATACACTGACGTCCATTCACTACCCCTTTAAAGTGCAGTGTATGCTCCTGTGTATCCAGATACTATAAATTATGTTTCATTATAAGGTAACATTTGGAGGTTGGAATTATTTGAGGAAAGAATGACAATTTAACTGTTTTTTAAGTATTCTAGAATTCTGCTGTCCTCCAGTGTTCTAGAATACAAACAGCCTCCAGTGTTTTCAAATAAAAGCAATTGCAAGCGTTCTCTCCCCAAAATGTAACCGTCCCAGAGGTGAAGGGCAATCTTTGTTCTTTCCATGGTCCTAGACATCATCCCCTCCCCCTCGTCCCTGCTGCCTCCCTGTGTCCCAGCCAGCCGAGCCCTCCGTCCCCGCCTCGGGTCTGTCGCGTCACATCGACCGGGGTGCTGGACCCACGCACCTTGAACTCTGACTCTTGACCCCTGCCCCCTGTCTGTGTGTGCAGGGGACATGAAGCAGCTGCTGGTCTGGATCAGACAGAACCTGCTAAAGGAGCGGCCTGAGCTCTTTGTCCAGGGGGACACTGTGTGAGTACACACACACATGATCACATGCACACACATGATCACACACATGATCACACACACACACATGATCACACACATGATCACACACACACACATGATCACACACATGATCACACACACAATACTGTCTGACCACCTTCAGCTTGTTCTCTGCATCCGGCTGCATACACACCAGCTGTAACCCTGAGGTGTGGTCCTGGTGGGGTAAGAGGTGATCTACAGGCAGACAGGCAGACAGACAGACCGACAGACAGACAGGCAGGCAGGCAGGCAGAAAGGAGGATCTGAAATGTAGAGAGGTTGTGTTGGCTTAGCAAGGACAGCGAGGTTTGGTGTCTGATTGGCTTGGCTGGTTTTTACTGCTTTCTTTACAGACAACTATTTATAGGGCTATCTACCTAGCTACCTAATGGGGGAGGGGGAAGAGAGCTCGGACACCTATAGATTGCACCAATTAGCTTTGAGTGTGTGTGTGTAACAGAGAAATACACTATGTATTTGATAGACTTTAAATTCTCAATTCCCTTTAAGGTTTCTGTTCTATTGTGTGTGTGTTTGTTTTGCGAAGGACGTGTGTGTGTGTGTGTGTGTTTGAGGGCTCCTGCCTTACCGCCCTTTCTCGTTGTGATGTCATAGCTCTTAGTTGTGCTGGGGATGCCATATAGGACCTACGATTGAAGCTGACATGCTACCATTCTACAGCACACGCTACACCACTACAGCACACACAGTACCTCATGCCATGGGCTCTTCTGTGAAGGGGCAGTTCACAATCCCAAGACATTCACACACATTTCCTGGTTTGCCATCGTCTCCTCCTTAGCTGTCATTTGAAACTTGTGCTTTATGCCATAACCTGTGGGCTTGATTTTAGCTGTGTGTGTGTGTGTGAGTACGTGTGTGTGCGTGCGTGTGTGTGCGTGTGTGTGCGTCGGTGCGTGTGGAGCATATATGTGTTTAATGTTGTCTGCTGTCGGATGCATCACAGGCGGCCTGGGATCCTGGTGCTCATTAATGAAGCAGACTGGGAACTCATGGTGAGTGTGTGTTGGTAACAGTATAGCGGTGTGTGTTTTACTGAAAAAGCTCTGCGACGCTCACACACACGTACACGCACACACACACACACATGAAGAGATTATTTGTACAATTTTTGCTTGTGTAAGTCAACAACCAAAAATGCAAGGCAAATGAATAGAGATAGATTTCAAACATTTATTTTGGATGTTGTGTGTTTCTCTGTCTCCTAGGGAGAGTTGGGTTACCAGCTTCAGGACCAGGATAATGTAGTGTTCATCTCCACTCTTCACGGAGGTTAGGACTAAACACACACACAGACACACCGCCTCACCCAGACACACGTCCTGGTCTGCACTTCCTGGACTACAAGTCCACCCGGACAGCGGACCCCACCCCGCTCTCAAGACGTCTCCTCTCCTATTGTCCCTCCGCACAGCAGAAAAAAAACTCCAGTGTTTGGTTGACACACACACACACGTACACACACTCAACTTGGGCCAACCCGCTGTCAGTATACTGGGATGCTGTGATTTATGTTCTGGGGGGACATTGTCCTCAAACCTGTGACAGGGTGAAGTCCACTCCTATGTCATTTTGTCCCTATATGCGCTTTGGTTCAACGCGATATCCATCCTACCACATTTTACCCATACACATACAGCAAGGACACAGTGGATACGGACGTTTTTTGTGTTCCTTTATTTTATTTCTCAAATAAAATAATTACAAATGTCAGCTCACATTGTTTCCTCATTACCATATTACAATTTCAATAGTGACATTTTTGTCTCACAAATTGTTTAGGCTGGATTTGAACTACAAAGTGAAACATTTTATTATGTGTTTAATACATGCTAAGATACTTGTTTGATTTATTCTTACGTTTTGATCTTAAATTATGATAATTATGATACAATGTTTTGGTAGATCATTTATTAAAATGTGTTGCAGTAGGAACATTTGACTTTTAAATACCCTATGTATGTTTATTTTGTTAGTAAATATATTGGAACATGAAGAACAAGTTACAAACATTGTATTTTTGTTTATATGGTTTTTTTTACATAAAATATAGTCCAATATAAAATTGAATGTTACTGTACATTGGTAAACTGTATGGCATTGGAGATAACTTTCTTCAACGTGCCACCGAGGCATTTAAGAATGTTAAGGATTATCTTTGAACATTTATACCACGGTGTCTCTCATGTCACAGTTATTTAATTGACTGATGTTGTTTTGTAAAAGTTCAGGTCTGATCTGATCAATACACACGCAGTGTGCTCAGAAATATGAGTTGCAGGCTGTAACGGTCGTTAAGGATTATTTAGGTGAAATTTGCTTCATAGTTTCACCTCTAGAATATTCATATGGAGAGCACAGAGGACCGCGGCGGGAGGTCGCTGTCCCGCTCCCGGCGATGTGCTCTCCGGAGCTCCAAAAGCCCTTTTCGCGGTTGTGGAGTCGATTTGCAACGGGAAACCGTCTGATAATAGTAACTATAATGCAGATGCTAATGAGGTGCACGAGGGAGAGCTGTTGTGTCAGTGTCCGGGCTGTTTAGCTCAGGCGTGTGTGGCGAGAGAAGGGGTGGGGGGCGTAGAAGTGGGGAGAGAGGGGCGAAGAAAACACACATCTTCCCCTGCGGTGTGACCTGTCGACGGGCCAAGAGTCGGTCTTCTCCACAAAACGTGTGAATAATTATCAAAGACAATTCTAACTGGGCCTCAAAGCCAGTTTAAAAAACTCCTTTGTTTTCAACAATGTTTTACGGCGTGCATTTATCTTGTTGCCTAATTTGTTTATTGTCCGCTTAACAAAATGCAGGATAAATATACAATTATTGTCAATTTTAACTATTTTGGGGGACATAACTATTAATTATGCCACGTTGAAAAATGCCTGTGGGTAATTAATATAATGTTTTAAATCTGAAATCTGAATCACGTTTTTCAGACTATTCTAGTTGGTCATTGTTCTAAATAGTTTTATTTTATAATTGTTTTAAATATATTCTTGTAATTATAACAATGGTTATGACAATGATTCATATAAATGTTCGAATTTTTCCATTTATCCTCGTTAAATGATAGGATACATCCCGATGTATAGACTAAGTAAGCTAATAGGCTAAATTAACAGAAACAAACAAGGACTGCTAATAGGCAACTTCTTTGCAATAAAAAAAAATGCTATGATAGGTCCTGAAATTTAACAAGAGTAGAAGCTAATTTGTGTAGTATATTCAAATTTACTATAAAGATATGCCCACATTTGCTCACAATTAGGCTAATTGTTGTTTAGATGTGCATCAACAACGATGTGTTTCTGCTCCAAATCTACAACACTGTGTTGCTGGACTGAGGGGGGGGGCAGGGCATCAAGGGACTTTTCAATGGAGTTAAAACGAAGCCATACCAATGGAGATCGGTGCATACTGTATGGAGGGTTTGTCCTCTAAATATTTTATTATATTATTATATTGTAGATCGAAAATCATGCCAAGTTTGTGAAGCTCATATTCAGTAGGATATATAAAGGATTTGTCCCATTTGTTTTCGATCTGAAAAGTCCATGTTTGTTTGACTTAGTGAAGAAAAGAGAGATTAGGAGAAATGTGTGGTCTTGCACGCCAATGCCAAGTGTGAATTTCTCCACAATAACGTATGTTTTATTATTCTTTTTGTCCTGAAAGCTGAAATACACTAAACCATATCAAGGACGGACGTGTGTGTGTGTGTGTGTGTGTGTGTGTGTGTGTGTGTGTGTGTGTGTAGGTCTCATATGCTACGAAAGTAGGCTACATTTTATTTCTGTGTTTTGTGTTTGTTTGTTTGTTTGCTTATGTGTGTGTGTGTGCTTGTCTGTGTGTGAGAGAAAGATAATTCTTGAGTATAGCTACATGTAAAGTAAATGGACAAATCTGAACCTTTATATAAAAGATGATTCCATGTGCATGGTTGTTTAGCCTGCACCAGGCCTTTATAGAATGTCTGTTATATAACAAAACCTTACTCTAAAAGTGACAATAATACCACTAATATCCCAATAATTTCAATGTGTCATGTTTTTATAATATACCTAATAATATCCAAGGTTTAAAAAAAATACATTGCAGTGTATAGCCTAAGCCTATGAATAACACCCGGAGTATCAAATATGTTTGATTACTTTATTTGATAAAACAAACCTAAAGGGAACCAGCCAATAAACTAGGCAAATAACTCTCTCACGTGCTTTTAGGTGAAGTGTCACTAAATTCTAATTTAGTCCAGGGGTTCTGCCCCATCACACGTCATCATATACGTCCTGAAAATGCTGCCAATCTCTCTGTTCCCACGCTAGCTGGCTCCACTATATGTTCATGGTTTTGTTTTTAACAATACGTAGGTTATCTTATCTGATTAATCCATATCGACCCAATTTAATTGTGAGTAAAACCAAAAGACTGTTCGACATATTCGCCATAACTCCCTTGTACATCAATATGCCTGCAACAATATTAAAGCGGTTTTTACTGTCCATTGGACAATGACACGCACTTTTCTGTTATCGTTTGTTTCTGGGTTAACATTATTTTCGTTTTGGTTGTTGTGATCTTTAACAACTGCAGTAGGCCTACTCGCAGACGAGTACCCTATGCAATGGTATATCGAGTGTTTAAGAAAGCACTCCTATATTTTACAAGCAAAACAATAACAAGAAATTAGTGAAAATGCTTTATTATGCGTCCATCCCACTGATTTAGCAAGATCGTGGTGCATGCCTGGACTGCTTGTCAGAACGAACTTCAATATTGCCATACCCTTAGACTACTTATCATTTTGGACCATGACCCCTGATCATTATTGTAGCCCTATACTCATTTGATGGTTTAGCTTTCTGTCCCGTTCTAATGATAATTTTCTCAAGACCGGAGCTGAGGACACAATGCAATTACAGCTGCACAGGCCTCTGTGTGGCTTGTCAAGTAACTGTATTGTACAAATAGTGAAAGTCACTCGATATATCAATGGCTTCGATCAATATTTGCCATTTAAAACAAACCGAGTTGATTAGATTTTCGAGTGTAAATACTCATTGAGACCTATTGGGCGCAGCAGGAGAATGCAGAACACGGAGCAGATGGGGTTTCCACCACTTTATTGGCCTGTCGAGGCAATCCTTCTTCTTCACCATACAAGCACATTCACATTTGGGCCTCTGTGGAAATATTGAACTTCTTACCTGCCGTCGGGTAATTAAAATATAATGATACAATAACGAAATAGCACACTCTGGATGATTTCATTTTTTAGGGGGTAAAGCTTCGACGATCAGGAGCCTCCAGCAACAGATGTCCATACACAATTCTTGGGTGTTTGGTTTGACATTTTACAAGAATTGCGTTTGGACAATCAACCGCTTGGACTCAGAAAAGTGCCCTGGATGGAATAAGTAAGACAACATTCACATCTTCGAGTGATCAAATATAACTTAGACTTCTAGTTAAGTTGCACCAAATGCACTTGTTTTAAGAAAGCTTTCTCTGATCCGTACAACCTGACATTTTCGATAAACAGAGTAGCCTACGAATCCATCATAGCCTATCTCTCTATTCTCCGAGCAGTTTAGCCATTTCTGTTGAGCACTCAGTGTCGTGATAAGTTATTAATCATTCATACATTTCACAATTTAAGTTGCCTTAGGTCAATGCCCACAAACAACAATTGTTTCTGTTAAGAGGCCTATGAAATGTTCTCCTGAAAGGATATCTTGCCGCCCAAAAGTTGTATCCACTTCAACAGATTCTTCTACAGTCCTTGTATTGTATAGGAAGAGTACTTACTAGCTCAGCCTGGTGTACATAGCAAGGCCTTAAGCTATAGATGCTATGTTTAGGCCTCTACCATTCTGCTATAATTCAGAGCAAGACTCAGACGCACTTCCGTTGCGTTTCTTTGCCTTTCTTTCATCACCAACAGCCTACTTGGGAAACAGGAATTTTAAACCCAACTCTTCACGAGTACGATGTTTAAAATGGCTGTTAACATCATATTACGGATGTTAAGGGTATCTTTAAACAATTCCAGTATTTAACAAAGGAGCAATTTAAGCAACAATATGCAAATGAAAACACGAGTGATAAGAATTCAAAGTCCGGGTTTTAGAATTAAAAAAACGATTCGCCATATCTGCACCTGTGAGGACGTACATTTGTGTAGCTTCCACACCGCGTCATCGTCAAGTCTTCTGGTGATCTCACAAACACAACAACGTCCGAACGATCCAACGTCAATTCAAATGGGAGATTTTCTATAACTTTAAAAAAAGGAGTGTTTTTCCCCCCCATTCTTTTTTCTCTGGTTATTGAGAGCACATAAGATGAAATGGAGTACACCGCTCAGTCCTGTGCGTCTTCTCCTATTCCCACGACTTGCGCCGTAGGCTATCCGTGTCCAAATGCCCCCAGCAAGGAGAGGAAAGCAAACCAAAGCAAAGCGTGCGGGAGCGAGGATGCTCGGAGCAGGTTGTCAAAACCCTCAGCTCCGCGTTGACTTGATGGGACCCTTCCTTGGGGAATGGCAACGAGTGTCCAGATCGCTCCTCTTCTTTGCTTTTACTTGGTCTCGTCCAACAATACGGTGTTGCCGCGACGGTCGGCGAAAGGGAGTGGGGACGAGATTCGCTTGGTACTGAATTTGAATAACACCACGGGGTGATGAATGTCCATTGTGCGGCTGAGGTAATGAATCTGCACTGTCCTCTGTAGCACACACAGGCCGGCAGCTGCGAGCGGGGGGGGCAGTAGCCTCTTAAAGACACAACAGCCCCATTTTCTGTCACCCCCTCTCTCCAATCTCTCCAAAATTGATGACAATACCAACAGTGTTTATTCAAGACCCCAAAGTACTGTCAGCGCTGCATGACGTTTGTTTTCTGTGTTCTCTCTCTGTGTGAGCGAGCTAGTGCAACGCTGTAACCAGTCACTGGACATAAAGCCATTCCTTGACCATTCTAAGAGCGAAGTATAGGCCTATCTGAACAGAAATGGCCGAGGGTCAAATAATGAGATGGGGCGAGTTATGTCAGCGTGTCAGATGGTCAGGTCGGTTATCATACTGTAGTTTGATTGTTTTGACAACAGTGACATAATTGAAAATCGTAGAAAATAACTAAGCCTATTTATTATGCTGTTGATAAGAGATAATATTCCATATGTCACAGGTGCCATTGCGTCTTTATCTCGTAGTAAACATTTCCGTCTTCACTTGCCCTTACCGCACACTGGGGTTTGAACTCGGGGTGCACGCACGCGGCATACAACGGCCACCTCAAGCAAAAAAAAAGAAGAACACTTTAACCAGCTACTGATGAGTGAGTTTAACAACTTCAAACTGGGTTACACGTACAAATTATTTGACCTGGAGCCGAATTCGGATAGGATGCGTTGCTGCGCTTGAAGTGCAGGTGCACTTCAAACAGTGTCCCCAAACAATGTAGGCTAAGGGGTTGACAGGAGCAGGCCTGCAAGGAAATTAGAAAATAATTTGTCAGGTGTTCATCTTAATGGTGTTTGGCTTATTAATCAGGTTTAATTTACTTTTAATTAACACTCCTTGAACGTCGAACTAACTGGTTGAACGTAGCCCACAGGTAGCATCATCACATGTCTGTTGTTGCTTGCGTTTTTGTTGTTGTTTGTCTATTTTCTTTTGACTGTTTTTATGGTCTAATTTTTAACGATTTTACTTTTGTGAATCACTTTGTGTCCTGGCTCTGTGAAAGGTGTCACATTAAATCAACGATTTAAGCCTATACTACAGGATTCTAGATGAAACTAAAACATTATTATGCGTAATATATAGGCAATTATATAATAGGCCCTAATATATATGTATATAAATGTTATAAATAGCATGTTATCTAAATACTTTTTTTTTTGTCAATGTTTTATTTCCTTTATTTGTTTATGCGTAAAACATCAGAACGCAATAATCGTTGGGATAATGTTTCTCTTTGTGAAATATTCTCCCATAAATAGAACGTTCTCAAAGCGGACCCTGACCAGAGATACAGTCTATGATCCAGAAAACCTTCTGCACATCAGCGCATCGTTTTCACGCTCGCCAACGTCCACTGATGAAACCCCGCGCGCCTTCTCTCAACTCTCCCCAATAAATCACTGAGTTGATCCCGCCCCTCAGGCATGGGGGGTCCTCCTCCTTAAAGTAAAATCCGTTTTCTCTTTCATCCCTCAGAAGGAGGCGAGTTAACCTCTCCTGATCTCCCAGCTCGCCTTTCTTAGTCCCAGAGCTCTATTCAGAGCTCATTTGCCCCCTGAAAAGCAAACTTCTCCACACCGCCTTTTCACGCCTCCACTTGGCGGGAACTCTGAAGAGGAAGTTATGAATCTGACTCAGTATGTGGAGGAGACATTTACTTCAGAAGAGTTCAGATAAAAAAAAACATTATCCTTTTTCTTTTATATGGATTGTTCACAGTGTCAACACACTGTTTCAGTGTATGGTTATTCTTCTAATTATATTCACACGTTTAGACAACTTAAAGCACAAAGAATGATGTTTAACAGGGCTGTCTTTACAATAAGCACACATTATAATTTAAGTCTGAACTTCTGATAGAAAAACAGGCAGCCATTCAGCAAGTCTAACAGTCTGCCAGCCAGCCAGTCAGATAGCCTGACAGTCTGAAAACAACCCAGCCAGTCATCTAGTCCAGCAGTCTGCCAGCCAGCTATCCGGTCAGAGAGTGAGGCCAGTTTGCTTTCATGTGAAGGGGTGTACAAACAGACCCATCGGGGGTCCATCCCGGCCCTGCGGAGGCCTGAGTGGAGCTCCCCAGTCTCCTGATCAATGCTTAACCTTAGAGCACTTAAAAGCACTTTGAGCTGCAATTCTTGTATGAAAAGTGCTATATGAATAAAGTCTTACTTACTTACTTACTTAACCTGCCGAGAGAGAGGGGCGGTGGTGTAGCGGGGCCCAGGACAACGGGGAGGACTATCAGCCCTCCTCTGGAGAGATGTGGGGGACAATGGAGAGGGGATCCCCCCTATGGAAGCCTCCCCACAGGGAAGGCATGTCTGTCATGCTGGGAAGGTAACAGCAGCCTGGGACTGCCCAAGGCTATAGAAGGTACAACTAGCAGCTAACAGCTAACGGCCGATAGCCTATGATAAGGTAAGGTCAGACTGAGGATTAGTTGAGTATACATCCTACCGCTAACCTGCTATGTGCTGGCTGAGAGTAAGAAGAGTGTGGGCTCTAATAATAACACAGAATCGGTAATGGTCTGTAACCAAACCCAGTAGTTAGATAAGAGAGCTGTATTGTAGTGAACAGGCAATGAATCTGGTGCTACAGGACGTTGAGGTCTGAAGACTACGTTTGGCCCACAAGGAGTCTCCTCAACTGCTCTTGTTGCCTCCCACCCCCTGCCAGTCCCCACCCCCCTACACCCGTCCAATCTTAGCTCTGCCTTAATATCCCCCAGAATTCTTTGACGGAGGCTGCATAGTTGCCTGGCAACGGGAATTCGGCCAGTTAGGAGCAGGAGAGTGGACGAGGTTAAACAGCCTGTAGGGAGCTACTGGATAGCATCAGGTCTTCCTCCTATAGCTCTCCCTCCCTTTGGTATATATTATTGCTAGCCAGGATCAGGTCTTCCCCCAATTCACCCTCCCAAGGAAATATCACTCCAACAGCTAGTGTAAGTTCCTTGCCCCTATACTCCCTCTGATATACCACTCAAATAGCTACTGTCAGGTCTTGCTTCCTATAGTCCACTCTCCCTCACTCCAACAGCCAGCGTCAGGTAATTCCCCCTAAACTCCACCTAACCTCTGCTACCACTTCAGTAACAGCAATCGACTTCAAGTCCTTTCTGGCCAAGCACCAGCATTGGCCACTTTCACTGTGGTGAAAAAACAAGGAGCCCCTTGCTCACCTGTCACTGCATCTTAACTGACCTCAAACATCCCTCAGACACATCCTCTCTCTAGCCTGTCAGAAGTCCCGTTTCCTGCAAAGAAACAGGGGATGTTGGTGGGTCATGTGACATGTCTTATCACTAGCTGTTAGTAGCTGCAGAACCACAGAGCTCGTGCTCCAACTAGCTCAACTGCATGCATGCCAATTAGCACCTACACATTTTTAATATGCATCTAATTAGGATTAGGGTTTAATTAATTATTTAAACATATTAGGAGAACTAACTGCTGAACAAAACCTGTCTCATCAACTTATACTCAATTAAATTCAGCCGGTTGGAAGGATAGCTAAGTAATTCTAGAAAACTTTCCATTCTAGACCATTCTGCATTTTAGAACATCCAAACTTATCAGAACGCTGGAATACTTAGCAACCAGAATCTGTGTTGTTCTAACGACGGATGTCTTTATGACTCTAAGGTGGACTGCTTTACAGGGACCTCCTTTAGTTTGTAGTTGTGACAGAATGGTGACCATTCTGTTTAATGAGGGTTTATTATGTGGGTTCTCCACCCAAATACTCCAGCAGAATGACAGTTGTAAATGGCCTATAAGCTGAGGCCAACTGTGTCAACTCATCATTATCTGTTTCTGTGGGGTATCTGTTATTTCTGTGTCTGGTTTGGTTGTAAATAAAGTCTTTACAAAACTACAAATGTACTATTCCAAATAAACTATACTGATACTGAGCTATACTGCTACTACTCAAACTATTACTCCTACTGCAGCTTTTATAGCACTAATAATGTTCTGGTCTGTCATAATATGTCTTAAATGTAACCGGATTGAACCAGATCCTCTTGATCTTCATTATGACCTAGCAAGCAATACAGTGTTATTTTTTGCAAGTAAATAAGTCTCTTTCATATTGCTTTCACACACACTGCAAGTGCTAAGGACATGTTAAGCACATTTTTCAGCTGAGCAAATCATCTCAAAGAAAATGTAAACATTAGGTCTTAACATCTGTCTCACATGTGAACCCCCTCTGACTGTGTCCAAAACGTTTATGCCCAAGTGTTCCTCCAGCAACCAGTCCTGATTCATGCATAACAGATATACCTTGTAATGCATCATGCAATGAGATGTGTTGCTGCATTGTGAGTGAAAACATTTTGGCTGATTCTGATGAAAGCATGTCAATATACAACAAGTATAGAGAATGCAGCGTATAATGCAGATGGGTTGCTGCATTGTGACATCGTTTTTTGTTTGCTTGATTGTTCGTTTAGCTTGATGTTTTTTATACAGTAATTTGTACATTTTCAGACTCCTGTTCTAATGGCCTACATCTGAGTATTCATACTCTTGAGGAGGATTCTTTCGGCTTTACTGTGGTCATCTTTGGTAAAATACCATAATGTTTGGAAAAGAATGTCCAATCTGTAACATGTCTGCCTTAGTTTTATAGTATTTACTCTACCTATAGTATAACTAAATATGACACTGACAAATATATCAGAACATTTTATAAAAATAATTGAACATATAAAAGAGGATGAACTATTAGCCAGTAAATTAGTAGCTGTAGTTTATGTTTATTTTTGGTTTTTCACAATGTGTGCTTCATGTTTGGCTACCCGCGATGTTTGGGGATATCTCTGTGTTATTATCGGTGACCTATGCACTTTTGTAACGCTCTCTCTTGGAAGTCGCTTTGGATCAAAACGTCTGCTAAATGAATAAATGTAAATGTTTATGGGGCTATTGAGTAATGATTTATTGAACAGAATTGTCAATATATTAGGAGGTGATTTTTGTGAGTCTGTGCTCCAGTTTACGGCTGTGTTGACTGTTTAAAAAAAAGGAATTCAGTTTTGAAATATGTGCTTAAGGAATTAAGAAATAACTGAAATACATCCTGGCAGAACGTTCTACTGCTGATTGTCGAAATGAGGGCTTGTATGTTTAACCCCTGTGAGTGGGGAGGGGGTTGGTGTTTGTGTAGAGCTGCCACATGTCCCTTTAAGGTGGACAAGGCAGGATGGAGATGAGGGAGGAGAGAGAGAGACTTGGATAAAAAGTGAGAGAGAGAGCTAGAGAGAGACATGGACAAAGAGTGTGAGAGAGAGAGAGAGAGAGAGAGAGAGAGAGAGAGAGAGAGAGAGAGAGAGAGAGAGAGAAAGGGACAGAAAGCGTGAGGGAGAAGAAGAGAGAGAAACCAAGCGATGTTTCTCCTGAGCAGTTGTAAAGGCTGCTGAGTAAGAATGTGCCAACCGTGGGACCCTGAGTGACAGTTATTGACCCGTAGAGCCCGGAGCCGTCAGTGTGGGAACGTAGTTATTGATTATCACCATGGCTATAAAGGTTCCAAAGGTTTCTCAGAGTGTCACGACTCACCCCCGTCTCCCCTCCCCTTCTCACCCAACACCCAACTCCCCCCGCCAAACCTTAGTGAAGAAAAGAGGAGTGGGCGAATGATGATGGTGGGCTGGAAGAGTTGGGTAAAGTGTGTGTATGTGTCTGTATGTGCGTGTGTGTATGTGTGTGTATGTGTGTGTATGTGTGTCATGGCAGACACCCCACTATGTGTGAAGAAGAGCAACTCAATTGAGAGCCCTCATCCACCCAACTGTTTCCAAATAAATGGTAGAGCTCCCCATCCTTCCTAAGAATCACCATCCACACACACATACAGAGGGTGCCATATCGTAGCAGTGTTCCCTGACCCCTGACCCTTGCCCCAGGAGTGAAAAGTTAGGTCAAACTCACCAAACCCTGCCACTACCGAGGTTGCTGGGAAAGAGGCACAGCGAGGCTGGGGGGGGGTCAGGGCTGGGTAGGTGTGTGCGTTGTGTTAAAGCAGAGGGTGTCATGAATCTCTTTGACCCCCGGTCTCCTGGTCCCCCTGGCCAGAGAGGGAGCCCCACACTATTGTCACAGAGCCGCTGTTCCTTCACTCCTCCATTCACAGATCTTTCCTAAAGAAAGAGCTTCCGAAAATCACTTCAGATCGCTTTCATAGAACTGGTTTAGCCTTGATGTATACCATGGACCAGTTTGACGCCTTTTCCATTTTTCTCTCTCATCCTCGCTCTCCCTCTCTCTCTTATCCTCTTTTTCTTTCATAACCTCTCCCTCTCTCTCTCATCCTCTCTTTCTTTCATTACCTCTCTCTCTTTCATCCACTTTTTCTCATCCTCTCTGATTAACGAATCAGACAATAAGCAATAAGTCTAGATTGATGTATAATTTCTAAATTAAAATGTATCTTCTTAATGAACACATTCTAGTGTATAGTCTATTGTGATTAGGACAACGACACAGACCCGGAATATATAGATTATATTATAGTGACTGAATCACCTTGAGTCGAGCTAGAACATCAACTCAATGCTGCCATCTGTAGGCACTGGTTTCGAAACAAAATGATAATAACAATCATAATTTAAGAAACAATTTAAAAACTGATTTTGACATTAATCTTTTTTCAACGGTTCATTTAAGGCTATAATTCCACATGGAAGTCGTTAGACCAGAGTAGGCTGATAGATTAATAAATAGCTATGTTAGTTCTAAGTAGCCTAATTATAGCCTACACGTTTGTAAACTGCACTGTTGCCGAAATGTCTTAATTCGATAATTTAAAATGTTGATCTTTCTTGGTATGGTAAAACAATGCTTTGATTTGAGTGCGGAAGTTGTAATTTTGGTAAAACACTGGCTCGGGTCGGAACACGTCAGAAAGACTTCTAGCAGCTGCTGATAGAGGGGGAGCAAAAAGTTAAGGAAAAGTCCTTTTTCTTGCATTGGTGACGCGGACTGAAACAAGCTCCGTGCCTCCGTTGCATTACCACTTTGTATTCTTCCACGATGTTGCTTCGGTTTCTAGTTTTAGGGGCTTTCATTAGCAGAATAGCGTGTTACTTTTCGGAAGAAAAATTTCCCGAGGAGTCTACTATGCAGCCGCCGACAGTTGTAATAGCCATTATTGCTCGCAACGCTGCGCATTCCTTGCCTTACTATCTTGGTGCTTTGGAGAGATTGAACTATCCTAAAGACCGCATATCAGTCTGGTAGGTGGATGCTGGGAACTCTGTTTGTGTCCGCTATTTGTCCCCGAAGTCCCTTTTATCAAAGTGCGGCAGGCGTTCAAAGGTCGATCGCGTTGAGATTAGGTTTTGAATGCTTCCCCTGCTCTCTTATAGCCTCACCCCTCTTCAAACCTAACCCCATTCTCTATGACAAGTCTGAGTGTGTGCTTATGTATTAGAAAGAGATTGTGGATGCGTTCTCTAAACAACTTTGAAGGTCTAAACCAGGGGTGTCAAACATACGGCCCGCGGGCCGGAACCGGCCCCCAAGGAGGTTCGATCAGGCCCGCAGGATCATTTGAAAGTGGAAAAAATGCATAGAAGACATGGAATTAATATTTTTAATTCGCTGCAATTCATGGATTATCCGCTAAGGGGCGCACTCTTTCCATCAGAGTAGAAGACAAGCCGCATCACTGAGACAGACTGAAAACAGCAGACGGTATCAATGCGCCATCTGCTGCTTGTTACGACGTTGTTAATACCTTGGTCTCTACTAGGGATGGGCGAACGATGCCTTGTGAAGCTTTGGTGGTTTCTTCCGGATTGTGCCGGCCCAAAGAGCCGAACCATCGGCGCTTTGAAAATGAACAGCGTCATCTAGCAGCCGTTTAAACTGGCTGAATGAGGCGTAGTGGTTGTCTCCGACGGTAGACTACCCTACGTTATTCAATATTTAATTAAGGTTACATGTGTTCATTTTGATCTGATATTAGTGCTCACACATTAAAATGTTGTGATACATCCGTAGGCCTTTAGAATTATGTCATTTTCTCACAGTAAAAATTAAAGAATATCGTACGAGATTCACTGGACTGGGGCGCGAACTTGGGATCCCAGATTTGCATTAACAATATGTAATCGTACAACGCTTTAACCAACTACACCACCGAAGAGATCATTACTTGTTAAAGCGGTTGGACGGACTTTATACGATATAGTCTTTATATCAATTAAACTAGATAACACAGAAGAAAGACATGATATTTTGGTTATTTATAGCAGAGTATGGTATAATTTTAATGGTCCGGCCCACTTGACATCTCCCTAGGCCGTATGTGGCCCACGATGCGAAATGAGTTTGACACCCCTGGTCTAAACACTAGCCCGTTTTTAGACTTTAAACTATTCAATACAATTTTGTTGAATTTAAAGGCTGCCAAAGCGTTAAGGCTAATATCAATTCCCGTAGGGCAAGTTCACTTGGTGAGATTGTAATTGTAATTTACTTTTCATATACATCACAACAGGATTTTACCAAGATAATACTAAACCATATTAAACAGACTCAACACAGAGGATCTCCTGTGTTAATAACAGGTCAATAAGGTACTGATAATGTGAGATGTGGGTTTGGTGCTTAGTTTAAAAAGGGTCACATTTTCCTGTCTGTGTGTTGTGTGTGTGTAATATTATTGTGTGTGCATACAATGTTTTTAATGTGTGTGTGTGTGTTTGTGTGCTATATGCGTGTGTAGTGCCGTTCATTGTATCCATGTAGGTTGGAAGCAGGACACTGACAGAGTGATTCCCTTCACGTGAACAGAGGAGAGGATGAATACACTTGTGCTGATGTGTCCTCAGGGCAGCGACTGACCACAACTCAGACAACACCACGGCGCTGCTGAGAGAATGGCTCACGGTGGTGCAGAAGTTCTACCACTATGTAGAGTGGAGGCCCATGGACCAGCCCACGTGAGTAGGGAGGGAGGGAGGGAACTAGAGTGAGGGAGACAGTGAAGGAGTTTTGTGCTGGAGGAGGGGATCCCTCACTGAATTGCTCCTCCCAAGGTTTCTTCCATTTTTTCTCCTGTAGTGAGTTTTTCTGGGAGTTTCTCCTTGTCTTCCCTGAGGGTTTAGGTTGGTTGAGGGGCAGTTCTATGGGCGTATGTGAAGCCCTCTGTGACATGCTTGCGTGTAAAAAGGGCTATACAAATAAATGTTGATTTGATTTGCTGGAAGATGTGTTTTGTACATGTGTTCTGCTGTGTGTGTGTGTGTGTGTGTGAACTCCAGTCCTGACCCCTCCGTTGCTGTGCAGGGCCTATGCAGGAGAGCTGGGTCCTAAGCACTGGACCAACACCAGATACGAGTACCTCATGAAGCTGAAACAAGCAGCTCTGAACTTCGCCAGAAAACGCTGGGCAGACTACATACTGGTACTTCGGTCCACTCACTGCTACCTTGCTGCATATCATCATGTAGACTAACTGACTCAGTGTATGAACACACCCATCACACACAGATGGCACACGCTCATTGTTCATCGTCAACTTGGGGTTGTAGTTGGATGGTAGATCTCACTGTGATTGTATTCTGTCTTCCTGATCCATCCTGTCTGTCTGGGTGGGCCAGTATGCTGACACAGACAACATCCTGACCAACCCAGACACCCTCAACCTGCTGATCGCTGAGAACAAGTCAGTCATCGCCCCCATGCTGGATTCCCAGGGAGCATACTCCAACTACTGGTGTGGCATCACCCCTCAGGTTGGTGTGGACTTCCATTGTAGTCTTTACTTAGGATATTAGAGCCTAGTGATCTTAGGTAGTGTTTATTATGAGGCATGCTTGGTCTATATATATATATATATATATATTCTCTTCTAGTTTAGTATCATGCATTTTTTTATATATATATATATATATATATAAAACATATCCTTCATCTATTCATGCACTCAATCGTAATATATGAATGTATATCTGATTCTGATAATCTCATACACTTTCTCATCGCTCTATCCTTCCTGCCTTCCGATTTGTTGTTAGGGTTACTACCGGCGCACAGCCGAGTACTTCCCCACACGTCAGCGCCACCGTCTGGGATGCTACGCAGTTCCCATGGTCCACTCCACCTTCCTGCTGGACCTGAGGAGGGAGGGAATGAAGCAGCTGGCGTTCCACCCGCCACACCCCGACTACTCCTGGCCCTTTGATGACATCATCGTCTTCGCCTTCTCCTGCCGTGCGGCCGGTGAGACCCATGCACACACACACAGTATCATATATAAAGTACATACACAACCAAACACGTGTGTCCACTCACGTATACACACACACACACACAGATATATTCACAACAAACACCCCCTCGACACTAGCATGCCCAGCTCACCCTGCATGTGTGTGTGTGTCTGCAGAGGTGCAGATGTACCTGTGTAACAAGGTGCGCTACGGTTACCTGAACATCCCAGCCAAGCCCCACCACACCGTGGAGGACGACCGCATCAACTTTGTCCATCTGCAGCTGGAGTCCATGAGTGAGAACACGACCCACTGCACACCATGAATCCCAATGACTAAAACGCTAGAAAACAACCTAACGAAACAGCGTGACTCTCTCCCACCCCCCCCCCCCCCCCCCCCCCCCAGTCGAGGGCCCCCCGATGCACCCCTCCCGCTTCGTCCATGTCTTCCCCAAGAAGAGGGACCTCATGGGCTTCGACGAGGTGACGTTGGCATGGCTTCCGTAGCTGACGGCAGTGCTTTCGACTGTTCTGTGGTGTAACTAGACATATCCTGACCTGGCAACCCCTGACCCTCTGTGACCCCCCCACACCCCACCCCCCCCCCCCCCCCCCCCCCCCCATCCCATCCCAGGTGTTCTTGATCAACCTGCGTCGCCGCCTCGACCGCCGCGACAGGATGTTGTTCTCTCTCAACGAGTTGGAGATCGATGTCAAAGTGGTGGACGCCGTGGACGGGAAGTACGTGTGTTCCTGTGTGACTGTTCATGTGTCTGTGTGCTGTGCACATGTGTGCTGTGCACATGGTCAGCCGTTTACTGTCATGTTTCTGTGTTTCTCTGTGTGTGTGTACAGTGCTCTGAACAGCAGTAATATTAAGATCCTAGGTGTGGATCTGCTGCCTGGATACTACGATCCCTTCTCTGGTCGGACACTGACCAAAGGAGAGGTGGGCTGTTTCCTCAGCCACTACTACATCTGGAAGGAAGTGAGGACACACACACACACACTCACTCACACACACACACAATCCTGAGACTGGTCTCTTCCTTTACCTTATCTCTCCTCTGCCCTTTGCCCCCTCTTTCCCTCCTATCCCTCCGCCTCTTCCTCCTCTTCCTCCTCCCCCCACATTCCGCCCTCCTCCCCAGATGGTGGACCTGCAGATGGACAAGGCTCTCATCCTGGAGGACGATGTGCGCTTCCAGCCTAACTTTAAGCGGCGGGTGCTGCGTCTGTTGGAGGAGGTGCAGCTGGTGGAGCTGGACTGGGACATCATGTGAGGCCACACATATTAAAGCAAATGGATGAAATTGAATTCTAGACGTTTTTGTGACAACAATTTGGGGATCATTTGGTGGAGAAGGCCCTTTCCTGTTTTGGCCTGACATTGCCCCTTTGGGTCGATAATGCCCCGTAAAGAAATGTTTTGTTGAGTGTGGTGTGGAAATGTAGGCCTGCACAGATCCCTGATTTGAAGACCACTAAACACACTCTGGATAAATTATTACGCCGTCTGCAAGCCAAGCAATCAACCGAGAACTGCCCAACCTCCCTAGTGCTCTTGTGGCTGAATGGAAACAAATCCCACATCAATGTTCCAACTTTTTCTGCAAAGCCTTCCCAGAAAATTGAAGGCAGTTCTAGAAACATTATTCTACATCCTGAATCCATTTTCCTGTCCTTTGCTTCCTGTTCCCTTTGTTAGATACCTGGGCAGGAAGCAGGTGAACCCTGGTAACGAGGAGGTGGTGGAGAATGTGAGAAACCTGGTAGTGGCCGACTACTCCTATTGGACGCTGTCCTACGCCATTTCGCTTCAGGGCGCCCAGAAACTGATGAATGCTGATCCGTTGTCTAAGATGCTGCCTGTTGACGAGTTCCTGCCCATCATGTACGACAAGCACCCCAAGTACGTAACTAGCGACCACGCTGTTGGCACGTCAAAGAAAGGTCCTGGAAGAATTCCACCTCAATCTCTCCCACTCAGTCCTGAATGGAAAGTCTGAGCATTAGAATGTCTTGTTTAGGCTCCTGTCTCACTTCTTTGCAGCTAGCCAGACAAGGAACAGCGCAAAAACAAATTCAGATTCAGCTTGCTATTTTAGTTTACGCGCAGTGTACTTGTGCGTTGCGGTGTTTAAAAGGATCTATATGTGTCCACGTACAGTATAGATTAGAGCTAGATTAAAGCAAAACACAAAAGTGTTGCAT
The DNA here is from genome assembly GCF_021917145.1 of Hypomesus transpacificus. NCBI lineage: Eukaryota > Metazoa > Chordata > Actinopteri > Osmeriformes > Osmeridae > Hypomesus > Hypomesus transpacificus. The sequence goes on along the minus strand of NC_061081.1, from coordinate 1,895,468 downwards.
TGTGGGTAACGTCTGCGGTCAGGCTCAGAAGCTGACCACGCTGAGGTTGCCTACTAATCTGTTCTCCCCATCCAACAGGCAATGCCAGCTCTCAAATAACCCACCACCATTCTTCCCAGCCCTGACACACATTTCTTTCACTAAAGTGTCCAGCTCCTCTCTCTCCTCCAGCTCCATAGCTCCATGTGGAGAACAGACTAGTGGTGGCCGCATTCCAAGTCGTCCTTAAAGCTGCAGCACTACACTGTTGACCACATCAAATAGCCGTCAAAGGACTGGGAGAGGAGGGGTGGATGATGGTGTGTGTGGGGGGGAGGGCGGATAAGGAGATGTGAGGGGTGAGAATAGGGAGGTGAGGAGGAACTGAAGAAGGGGAGGAGTAATGGGGGAGAAGGGGTGAGGAGGAGGAGGGGTGAGATGCCTGTGTGTTCTGTCATGCATGGAAACCTGGCCTCCTGCCATTTCTCAAACCCAGTCTCCCTCTGGGCCGTAGGTATGTGTGTGTGTGTGTTTGTGTTTGTGTGTGTGTTTGTGTGTGTGTGTGTGTGTGTGTGTGTGTGTTTGTGTGTGTGTTTGTGTTTGTGTGTGTGTTTGTGTGTGTGTGTGTTTGTGTGTGTGTTTGTGTGTGTGTGTGTTTGTGTGTGTGTGTTTGTGTGTTTGTGTGTGTGTGTGTGTGTGTTTGTGTGTGTGTTTGTGTGTGTGTTTGTGTTTGTGTTTGTGTGTGTGTGTGTGTGTTTGTGTTTGTGTGTGCACCATCCATTCTGCTTAGTAATCTCTCAGCAGTATCCTGTTTCATCAGTGAACTACAAGCATCTTCTGTAATTTGTGTCATTTTAACTGATCTGCTACCGTCCATCTTTGTCCACCTCCCAGTGAAGACTACAAATCCCACTTCCCCAACCGCAACCTGCAAGCGTTCTCCACACACCCCCTGCTGGTACGGCCTTGCCACTACGCCGGGGACCCCCAGTGGGTGAGCGACACGGAGACCTCCACGCTGTGGGATGACGACGCCGTCAAGACCGACTGGAGGGGTTCCCACAAGACCCTGAAGGGCGCCCCCCCTACGCAAATGCTGCAGACAACCTACAGGGACGAACTCTAAACTGGGGTCACCACAGGGTCACAGGGGGTCAAGGTTCAGTGACGGGGAGGCCGTCGGGTAGAGGAGAGTCGGGAGGGTGTTCTGTGTGTGTGAAGGTGTGTGTGTGTCTGCATGTGTCAGTGAGAGTGTATGTATCCATGCATGTTCCAAATATAGAAATTGTTGCGGGCTGTTTCAGCAAGGTTGCTTCATGGAAGAACGTAAGTCAGGTTGTTCTTTGGTTCGAATGCAAGTTCTTTATTTGATCTCCTCAAAGCTACAGACTGTGTGCTGTCTATGAAAGCCCTGGCATAGCGTGCATGGCAGAGTGCCCAAAGCAATAGACAGGATATCGTTTTATACACTTTAGACAAGGCCCGTCCTCTAGCTTAACATGGGCTAAACATGGGCATACAGAAACACATCCTGCTCTGGCCATCTCTTCCTTTTCCTAATGTCAGCACTTGTATTCAAAGTGCATCTCTCAGTGTAAAGGTCCTGCATTAACCTGTGTCTGTCCTTTTCCATCTTCATATCTGGGTGTATGTTATGTCTATCTAAGGTCAGTTATGGCCTTCTTCCATGTCTCCTGATTACTTTTCTAACCTTCGGTCAGTGACGGTTCATCTAAGGTAACTAAGATCTTGTTATGTGCTGTGTCTTGTTCTTTAGGTCAATGTTAGTTCACCTGAGGAAACCCCTTCAGTTCTTAGTCAATGAGGTCATCTCAGGATAATTCAGACAGTTCAGGGCTAGTTTCATGCAGGACAATCAACCAGTTCAGTGATAGTAGTTTCATACAGTTTTCAGACATGACTTCTGTTCTGTAAAAGGAACACATCTTCTTGTTGTTGAGAGGTGAGTCTGACTAAGAACTGCAGGGCAAAGAAGACGATGTCTGAAATATTTTTAGGCGAAGGTAGAGCTCCAAATCTATGCAAACTCCATATGTTCCCAGAGCTGTGTTGATTGGTTATTTCTGGCCTAGGTCCATGTTAAAGTTCAAGAGGTCACAAGAGTGTGGCTTTACAGGGGGTCACCCATGCATGGGGTCAGCTACAGTTTCATACTGCGCTGATCTGTGATTGGGTGTTTTCATGGTCTGTTTTCTTATGAATATGTTTATTGTTCTCTTAATAATATTGTATATGTGAATATATTATCTTTTGATAATTTATTTTTGGTATTATATCATTTTGGAGGCTTTGGTTGGTTTTTCTGTGCAGAATGAAACCATTGTTGCCATTCCTAAGGACTCATTCTGTTGTGAATTTCTAGTGCAATGGTTGTGAGGGTGCTTTTTATGTAAGTGAAATTTCTGTTTTGAATTTACAACAGTATTTTTCTTTTAAGTTTAACATTCCCAGTTCTCTTGGTGACAGAATGGAGTTCAGTTTACCCACAGACGGTGCAACTAAACTGTGCCTCCCTGCCTTCAATTAAAAACATGTTTTATCCATGCTTTGTCATTTGAAACTCATGAAATATACTGTTAAAACGTGTTTTATTTCTTGCAGTTTGTCGATAGGCTGTTGCTACTCCTTGAAGGTGTAATGACAGCATACCACCACTAGAGGTCAATGTGGGTTCATGGGGGCATGATCAATACGACTGCTCTGTCCAGGGCTGTAGGCACAGTTGGTGGGTCTGTTTTGAGGGGCGTCACCAGGAGATTTTGGCTTCATGTGAAGAGGTTCCTCTGGGATGTAAGCCCTCTACCCATCCAGACTTTCTTCTGCCCCATCACCCCTCCTCCTCTGCAGAGCAGCCCCATCCCCCTGATCATTCAGCCCACGAGGACAGCCCCAGTCATCCTGATCATTCAGCCCACGAGGACAGCCCCAGTCCCCCTGATCATTCAGCCCACGAGGACAGCCCCAGTCATCCTGATCATTCAGCCCACGAGGACAGCCCCAGTCATCCTGATCATTCAGCCCACGAGGACAGCCCCAGTCATCCTGATCATTCAGCCCACGAGGACAGCCCCAGTCCCAGCTGACAAGACCAAGAGGAGCTGAGATCAACCTCCAGAAAAGAACCCATTTGTTTTCTGATCATTGAAAAGAAAATCTCGATTGTGGTGTTACTCTTGATGACACACGTTCGCTCTCTCATACAAAACACACTCACACACACACACACACACACACACCCTATGACCTATGTAATGTAGAGCCCACAGGGTGAAAGGGGAGCCTGTACAGTATAAGGGGAGACGGGCAGGGTGGGACGTAGGGGACATTCCTCTACGCGAGCACTCTGGCTCATGACAGTTTGTCATTTATGCAACAAATAGGTTAGCTAGTCAACACATCACTCACTTGACTTGACTCTCCTTCCATTGACTCTCAGCTAAAGCCAAGTCTAGTACGATGATTTCAATCAATATGTTTGTGTCTCTGTCTATGCTTTTGTGTAAGTCTGTGCTGTAACCCGGAGTGAGCACATGCCAGTTAGCGCATGTGACAGTTTCTTACATACAGACTGTTCCAGTGGCTCAGGGTCCAGCACTGTGTCTTCCTGTCTAACCCTGTCTGCGCTGGTCTGAACCCACCTCCAGGGGTGTGGAACTCAGCTCAGCCTCTGATTGGCCCAGGGGAGGGGAAGGCCAAGATCCATGAGGTCAGCAGAGGTGCACACATATATCCTATTTTATTGCAGGAACCAAAAAACAAGTGAGGAATGTGTGTCCTTCATGTACTATGGAGAATTTGTTTCTTTTTTTACTGAAATTCATGAACACACGCACACACCAGATGTGACCCATGTTCCATTTCTGCTTCATTTACTTTCAGCTAAAGACTGGAGGGGTATAGTAGTAAGTAAACACAGACTCATTCACCCACACAAATGACAGTTATGCAACAAATAATACAATACAATACAGGGTTAATGCACCGTTAATATGTTCCACATTAGTTATGAATAGTTTTACAAATGTGTGTGTACCCACATTTTCTGTGTTCTAATTTGGTCTGCACTGCTGAACGATGAAGTGAGGCCAGACAAACTGTTGTTTGATCCATGTCACATGTGGGAAGGGAGATTGGGAGTATTTTCCTTCAGTCAGTCTAAAGACATTTCTCCCAGTTGCTTTTGACCGGTTGCAAAAACGCTACTTAAGTAGACATGCAAAGATGAGCGACAGGTGACGACTGTGTGTAGTGTTTCGTCGAAACTTCACTCGTTAGGGTAGTGGAAGGGGGTAACGGCAAATGCATACATTGCTGGTTACTCAACAGCAGCCTTCTAGACTCAGCGTTAGTTTAACCAGTCTGACAGCTGCTGCCTGATTCTGCAGTTATAGCTCCAGTTCACTCGCTTCATTCAGCCATTTTTTTGTATTTCGAACGTCTGCAAACTTGTGGTTCTTCTTACTTTTAGCTGCTGGTTAATCGTTACGTCTTCAGACAGACTACACTTCCGAGCGTTCTGGATACTGGTAAGTGACCGCGTGGCAGCGTGGACTTCATATCGAAAAACATACCCAGAACATATCGAGAACATACTCTAGCTTGCAGAGTGTGCATTACCAAGGCACGTTCAATCTGTCTTCAAAACAAAAGCAATTACATGAAAAGTAGGCCTATATTAGTTTTTAGATGAACTGTGTCGCAATTCTCCTAGAGAACAGTAATATCAGGAAAATTGCCTATAACAAAATAGTGCACAATTTTTCTTCCAACAAGGAAGTTGTGTGCTCTTCTTGTTCAATGTTTCGTCCTGTTTCTGTAGTTTGTGATATTTGATTCAAATATTGTATGATTGAATTTAATTGTATAAAGTTTACATATATATGGTTGTGTTAGCAGGGCTGCCAACTTTTCCAAAAAGTGAGATTTGGTTGAAATGCGTGTGTCACACGGCGAAACCGTGAGAGTTGGCAGCTCTGTGTTAGTGTATAGGCAGTGTTGTTGATATGTTTACGGTCTCCTGGGGGTTCGTGAGGGACTGGGTTTGTTTCGGAGCTGAGGGCTGTTTGTGTTAATGCCAGCCGGCCAGTGTACGGAAATCGGTGACCTATCGAAAACTGTAACCAGGGGTAGGCTCAGGGCGATGGAATAGCATTATTTTTGAATGTGACATACCATTGTCAAGTTGGACGATAGGTAATTGACAGGAGAATATAGATGAGTGACATGCAGAAAGACCAATAGCAACGGAACACCAGGATAGTTCTGGTAGAATTGCAGGAGGAGGGAAAACATACAGGCACGCAGAACACAACACAGATAACATGTTTGTAACTGTATATAAGAAAGTTTGCAACCATAAAACAAACCCTGTTGTAACTTGTTATTTCAGACAGTTAAAGTGACGTTCAGACAAGGGGTCTACCTGTCCTGTGTGCAGGGGCCATGGCCTTCCTGGGAGTAGCCATGCGGAGGTTGGTGGGGGGCTGGTCCCCCGTCTCTCCCCTGACCCGTGCCTCCACCCGCTGCTACAGCTCGGAGCCCACCAAAGAGAAGAATGTTCCCTACGAGATCACATTAAAACAGGTACAGAACACAGTCATACAGGGGAGAGAACAGTCATACAGGGCAGAGAACACAGTCATACAGGAGAGAACACAGTCATACAGGGTAGAGAACATATTCATACAGGGTAGAGAACACAGTCATACAGGAGAGAACAGTCATACAGGGGAGAGAACATAGTCATGCAGGGTAGAAAACACAGTCATGCAGGAGAGAACACAGTCATACAGGAGAGAACACAGTAATACACAGGAGAGAACACAGTCATACAGGGGAGAGGACACAGTCATACAGGGGAAATAACAGTCGTACAGGGGAGAGAACACAGTCGTACAGGAGAGAACACAGTCATACAGGGGAGAGAACACAGTCGTACAGGGGAGAGAACACAGTCGTACAGGGGAGAGAACACAGTCGTACAGGGGAGAGAACACAGTCGTACAGGGGAGAGAACCCAGGTGAGAGAACCGTCTCTCCTCTCCAGGAGGAGGGCGTCACCAGCGGGCCCACCAAACCCCTCCCCCGAGCAGCGGAGGCTGTGGTGATTGGAGGGGGCAGCCTGGGGTGCCAGACCCTGTACCACCTCGCAAAGATGGGCATGACCAACGTGGTACTGCTGGAGAGGGACCGTCTGACTGCTGGCACCACCTGGCACACAGCAGGTATGGCACCCCCGGTCACAAAATCCCTGCATTCAAAGGCCTGTTATAAGGTGTGCTTGGTTTATTCTTTGAACCACTCCTCTTTCACATGGAATGTTTATGTTGATTGTGGGCATGTAGGGACTTAAAGGGCCCTTAATGGTTAGAAAAGTGTTTGTTTCACTTTAGGGGTCTGCGGAAGTACAGCTTATGTTCAGGTTAGGCTATGATGGGGTGCAGTAATAGCCAGTTGAATGGATTTGATGAAAAAATGTTTTTCAACCTGATTCCCTCACTTTTTAAAATCTGCTCCGTCTTTTCTTTTAACCCCCCCCCCACCCCAGGCCTGCTGTGGCAGCTCCGGCCCAGTGACGTGGAGGTGGAGTTGCTGGCCCACACCAGGAACGTGATCAGCAAGGACCTGGAGGAGGAGACGGGCCTCCACACAGGCTGGATCCAGAACGGAGGCCTCTTCATCGCCTCCAACAAGCAGAGGCTGGACGAGTACAAGCGCCTCATGTCGGTACGCCCCGGCCTTGAGCTGAGTCACGGCCTGTGGATTTAGGGCCCTGATCTATGTAGCTAGGTTCTAGGCCCAGACGAGTTATAGAACCTGGATTGGAAAACGAAGGCTGGACCTGTATGCATGCGTTAACAGGGAGGCTAGACCAGATGCGTGGTTAAGTGTCAGGTCCCCAGACCTACAGGGATCCTAGATAGTTAGCCTGGACAGAAGATTTTTCTGTAGTTGGGCTTTTATAGACGGATGTCTCTTCTGTCCTCTCTCCTGCAGCTAGGGAAGGTTTATGGGATTGAGTCCCATGTGCTGTCACCGGCTGAGACCAAGGACCTGTACCCGCTGATGAACGTGGATGACCTGTACGGAACGCTGTATGTGCCCAAGGATGGCACCATGGACCCAGCAGGCACCTGCACCACCCTCACCAGGGCAGCTTCTGCCAGGGGGGCAACGGTGAGATACACGCACACACACAAACACACACGCATAAACACACACACACGCATAAACACACACACACATGCATAAACACACACACGCATAAACACACACACACACACACACACGCATAAACACACACACACACACATGCATATACACACACACACACATGCATTTACACACCCACATGCAGATACACACACACATACACATACACACACACACACATGCATGAACACAGAGTTATGCACACACACACACACACATGAACATACCAGTCCAGTCCCCCGTTTTTCAGGGTTGGTGTACCAGTACTGTGTTGGAACTGTAGAGAGTCATGTGTTTTGGCAGCTGCCCTTGGTGGAATTAGGCAGGAATGCCTAAGATCTTGAGAGTCAGAATCGAATCACCATGGTAATGCCATGGTAACATCAATTTTTTCACGATTCCACTATACCGTGGCTGCTCCCTGATAGGCTGCCGCTGTGTGTCTCTCCCCATCCTCAGGTGATCGAGAACTGCCCGGTAACAGGTATCCAGGTGAGGACAGATGACCTTGGTGTGAAGAGGGTAAAGGCTGTAGAGACCGCCCACGGAACCATCGAGACATCCTGCGTCGTCAACTGTGCTGGTGGGTCACATGACTGGACCGTATGCGCATGGTCCCTCAGCCAGTTAAAGCACCGTGGCATAGAGAATGGAAGAGTTCCATTCTGAATGAATTATCAATGGATTAGGAATGGTTGATTAGGCTAAATGTTAATCAGAACACTCCTGTTGCTCTTCAAAACACGGGGGGGGGGGGGGGGGACTAGTATGCTAACACACAGCACACTCCCATGCCAGTCACACTCACTCACACAAGAAGCTTAGTCACAGAACGTGCGACCACCCGTTAGCATGCAGTTTCAGTTCCCACCAGCAGAGGGCACTCAATGACAGAAAGAGAGAGACATTTTGCCTGAGGAAGAAACCCGGCGAACAACTTGTGTTTTTGTGTTTGCGTTGGTTGATATAAAAGCAATAACTGAATGCATTCCTGGTTGTGCATGGCCCACAGGCAATTTATTTAAATGAATGTTCAACTCAATTTTGAGACAAGAAAATGAACTAAAGATAAAGAATAATGTTTATGCGCGTGTGGGTCTGCAGGTGTGTGGGCCACCAAGCTGGGGGACATGGTGGGTGTTCGGGTTCCCCTCGTCGCCATGCACCACGCCTATGTAGTCACAGAGAGGATTGAGGGCATTCAGGTGCGTTTGATTTGATTCTGTGTGGTCTGTTAGTACTGCTCTGCTGTGTTTGGGCGACTGTAATCAAGCGCTGTGTCTGTATTCGTGTCTGTCCCGCTCACCACCTGTAGTTGGTAACCCTGTGTGGCCCTCCTCCCACAGAAAATCACCAGGCAGTGTGTGTGTGTGTGTGTGTCTGTGTGTGTCTGTCTGTGTGTGTGTGTGTCTGTGTGTGTGTGTGTGTGTGTCTGTGTGTGTGTGTGTGGCCTGGGGGTCCAGAGCTGCATCTTCTCTGAATCTTTGCTCTATGCTGCAAAGTTAGGCCTGGCCTGATTATACACACATACACACAGTAGACTGCTAGAAATAACAGCAGCAGTGTGATGCCCCCGCAGATGATGTAACCTGTCAGGTCAAACGATTCACTGGCAGTGTGTGTTTCTCTCTGCTAGCCTGGGCCACCCTGTACCCAGCTCAGTCTGCTTGGTGTTTGTGAATATCTGTGTGTTCCCATATTGTGTGTGTGCACGTGTGTGTGTGTGCTGTAAATACATGTATTGATTTGTTATGAAGACACCTGTGACGTGTTTCACCCTGTTCTCAAAGAGACGGTTTATCACTGTGTTCTCTCTCTCTGTCTTTCTCTGTTTCTCTGTCCCTCTCTCTCCGGCTCTCCATTTTTACTCTGCAGAACATGCCCAATGTAAGGGACCATGATGCATCTGTCTACCTTCGTCTCCAAGGAGACGCACTCTCTGTTGGAGGCTACGAACAGAACCCCGTCTTCTGGGATGAGGTAACGTTAATGTCTCTGTCTCTCTGTTTTTCTCTCTCTGCTTTATCTCTTCATACTCTCACTGACCGTGAGCTACAGGGAACAGCACTAATGCAGAGTAACAACAGGACACAGTGTGTTTGCAGTGTTCAAGCATTCGTTTTCTGCTGCCCCTTTGCCAGCCCAGACCACCCTGTACTGTACCGGGTGTGGTTGGTGTGTGTGCGCATGTCGACATGAACTGCCTTTATCATCCAGACTTCAGTCCATACATACACAAAGTGAGAGAGGGTGGGAGGAGGAGGTCTTTTTGACCTCCGTTACCTACCTCTGGTATTTACTGCCTCCACAGTCTTTATTTATGAACCTGGCACACACACACACACACACACACATCCCCTGCTGTTGTTTATTACATGATATAGTCACAGGCTGTCTCACAGGTTCAGCATTGTACTGTCAGAATGGTGAACATCAGCTCTCTGTCTCTCCCCTCTCTCTCTCATCCTCTGTCTCTCACCCTCTCTCTCCATCTCTCTGTCTGTCCCCCTCTCTCTCATCCTCTCTTTTCCTCTCTCTCTCTCTCTCTCTCTCTCTCTCTCTCTCTCTCTCTCTCTCTCTCTCTCTCTCTCTCTCTCTCTCTCTCTCTCACCATTCCTTACAGTTCTGTCTGTTTGTGTGTTCTGCAGGTGTCTGATAGCTTTGCGTTCAGCCTGTTTGACCTGGACTGGGATGTGTTCATGCAGCACATAGAGGGAGCCATCAACAGAGTTCCTGCCCTGGAGCAGACTGGCATCAAATCTACTGTCTGTGGACCTGGTACACATACGCACACACACACATGGGTACACGCATGCACACATACAGCCACACACACACACACACACAAACAAACAGAGTACAGCACTGAAACTGGGGATTCAGAGCTGTGTGTGTGTTGATGTCAGAGGGTTAATATCTGTGGTCTCACAGATGATGATCTGCTCAGAGGATCCCATGTCTCCCTTAGCTGTCGTGTGTGTTTGTGTGTGTGTGTGTGTGAACCCAGACCAGATCACAGGAGAAATTCTCATGAATACATTGATGAGCATGTCGGTATTCTGTAGCACGTCCTGTGATCCCTATCATGCTAGTGTGTGTGTCCTTTCCTATCACAGCTAATGGATAGACTTCCCCAGCTAGAATGATACACTGAGCCCCCCTAGGGGCCCTCACTCTGTGTGTGTGTGTGTGTGTGTGTGTCGGTTGTTATTCAAGCTTATATGAGCATTGTTGTACTAGGATGATCTCAGCTCTACAGCCCCATGGTTAGTTTGGTTAGAACGCTGCAAGCACTTAGACATTTCTCTGGAGACTCGCATTTGATACACAAACACCTCCTGGTCTCCCCAGAGTCGTTCACAGCGGACCACAAGCCCCTGATGGGTGAGGCGCCTGAGGTGAGGGGCTTCTTCCTGGGCTGTGGCTTCAACAGTGCAGGTGAGGCACCCGGATGTGTGTGTGTGTGTGTGTGTGTGTGTGTGTGTGTGTGGGAGGATTTCATATCCGTCAGCGAGACTAAGTGTGTACCTCCCTCCTGGCTCCTCTCTTCCTCCCCTCCTCTTTTTCTCTCCCCCTCTCTCAGCTGTCCCACTCCTCTTTCCTCATCTCTCATCACCTCTTTCCATGACTGGAGCTGTTGCTCTGGGCGACCCTGAACCGGAATGAAGAGATATCGAACATTGAAGCTCTCCCATCATTCTGGGGAGACTCCCGTGTGAATGTTGAAAATGACACTTGTTAATGTCAGCACAGATATCCCCCAGCCGTCCCTCCCTACTCTCCACCCCTCCGTCTCTCATCTCTCCCTCTCCTTCCTTCTTCCTCTCCCTCGCCCCTCCCCTCTTTCCCTCCCCCTTCCCTTACTCCTTCCCAGGTTAGACGCAGACAGTCTCCCTCTAATGATCTCTTTCTCTCCATCCCACCCTTGTTCTGACATTTACAGAAGCGCCTTGAGTGATTCTCAGGCTGCCATGAGAGAGAACAGGGAACACACCAATCTGATTGCTTCATCAACATTCCTTAGGCTCCTGTGATCCTATTGGTCCTTCCATCACGGCACCACAAGCAACATTTTCCCAACATAGTCTATTTGCAAATCACTTTATTCAAGGTGTCAGACTGGTTAGGGTTGGGCATGTAAAACCTAGCCGGGAAAGGAGAAGGAATGTTGGTCTGGATGTGAGTGAGCCAGGCTTGGGCAAAAGGGCGGGGGGGGTCTCCCTGTCCCTCCCCCCCTCCCCCCTCCCTGTTCCTGGAACATCCCCAGATCTGTCAATGAGGGATTAATGGAGGACATCCTAGTCAGAAGAGGTGTGTGTGTGTGTGTGTGCAACAGGACACTCTTGCTGTGCGATAGCAGGACATCCTCCTCATTCATTATCTCAAATTGTGTTCCTGGGAGCACACACACGCACGCACACGCAAACACACACACCCTCCAACTCATCAGTCTGCTAATGATGTGGATGTCCTTTAGAACAGACAGAGTGCTGTCGTCGTCACAGACCCAGCCTAGGGCCTGGAACAGACAAACACTCCTCCCCGGACAGGGACAGCACAGCAGAAACACCACGAGCAGCCATCCATCCATCCATCCTCCTCTCCTCCCCCGCCCTCGATCCTGCCCCTCCCCTTCTCCTCCCTCTCTCTCTCTCTGACTCTTGTCTCTTTTGGTTTCACTCACCCTTGTACTACACTAAGTACATGCTAAGCATTCAAATTCCTCTCCGTGGTGTACTGTGCTGGCAGATATTGAGTGATCTCATATGATTGACAGCTGTCAGCCTGTAGACTCCTGGGGAGAGAGTAAATGTCACTCTGTACATGACAAGGAAGGGTTATGATGCAATTCAATGTCACAAAGGCTTCCCCCTCCTGTGTGTGTGTGCGTGTGTGTGTGAACAGGGATGATGCTGGGAGGAGGATGTGGTAGAGAGCTGGCTCACTGGATTATCCATGGACGACCTGAGAAGGACATGTATGGTTATGATATCAGGTAAAGTCCTAACACACATATATATATATATATATATACAGTGCCCTCCAAAAGTATTGGAACAGTGAGGCCAATTCCTTTATTTTTGCTGTAGACTGAAAACATTTGGGCTTGACATCAAACGATGAATGTGAAACCAGAGATCAACGTTTCAGCTTTTATTTCCAGGTATTTACATCAGGATCTGATGCACAAATTAGAAAATATCACCTTTTTGTTCGAACCCACCCATTTGTCACGTGAGCAAAAGTATTGGAACATATGACTGACAGGTGTGTTTTGTTGCCCAGGTGTGTCCTATTACATACATTATTCAATCAATAAATACCACTGAATGTCTACACTCAGGTTCAGATTGGGTAAGATAGGTTTTGTCTATGCAGACTGTATTCAGAGGTGAAAACAACATGAAAACCGGAGCGCTGTCTTTGGGTGAGAAACAAGCAATTGTGAGTCTTAGAGAAGATGGAAAATCAATCAGAGCCATTGCAGAAACATTGGCCATAGCCAGTACAACCATTTGGAATGTCCTGAAGAAGAAGAAAACTACTGGTGTACTAAGTAACAGACGTCGAACAGGTAGACCAAGGAAAACATCAGCAGTTGATGACAGAAACATTGTGAGAGCTGTAAAGAAAGACCCTAAAACAACTGTTAGTGAGATCAGCAACAACCTCCAGATGGCAGGAGTGAAGGTATCACTATCTACTGTTCGCAGAAGACTTCATGAACAAAAGTACAAGGGCTACACCAGAAGATGCAAACCACTCATTAGCAAGAAGAATAGGAAGGCCAGGCTGGAATTTGCCAAAAAGTACAGAGATGAACCTCAAAAATTCTGGGACAAAGTTTTATGGACTGATGAGACAAAGATTAACTTTTACCAAAGTGATGGAAAGGCTAAAGTTTGGAGAAAGAAAGGAACTGCTCATGATCCCAAACACACAAGCTCATCTGTGAAACACGGTGGAGGTAATGTCATGGCTTGGGCTTGCATGGCTTCTTCTAGGACGGGCTCATTAATCTTCATTGAGGATGTAACACATGATGGCAGCAGCAAAATGAACTCGGAAGTCTACAGAAACATTTTGTCTGCCAATTTAAGGAAAGATGCAACCAAACTGATTGGCAGAGCCTTCATCATGCAGCAAGATAACGACCCAAAACACACTGCCAAAACAACAAAGGAGTTCATCAGGGGCAAGAAATGGAAGGTATTAGACTGGCCAAGTCAATCTCCAGACTTAAACCCTATAGAGCATGCATTTTACCTGCTTAAGAGGAGACTGAAGGGAGGAACCCCACAAAACAAACAACAACTGAAAGAGGCTGCAGTAAAAGCCTGGGAAAGCATCAAAAAGGAAGAATGCAAAGGTTTGGTGACGTCAATGGGTCACAGACTTGCTGCAGTTATTGAAAGCAAAGGATTTGCAACTAAATATTAAGTCTTATTCACTTAAATATGTTTTAAGTATATCTGTTCCAATACTTTTGCTCACATGACAAATGGGTGGATTCAAACAAAATGTGATATTTTCTTAGTTGTGCATCAGATCCTGATGTAAATACCTGGAAATAAAAGCTGAAACGTTGATCTCTGGTCTCACGTTCATTATTTGATGTCAAGCCCAAATGTTTTCAGTCTACAGCAAAAATAAAGGAATTCGCCTCACTGTTCCAATACTTTTGGAGGGCACTGTATGTGTACACACACATATCACCAACACTCAGAATGTACATACAAACACATGGAACCCTGGCTCTCACACAGAGCCTTACTCTGTCTTTGTCCAGGCGGTTCCACAACTCTCTGACGGGGAACAACCAGTGGATCAGAGAGAGGAGTCACGAGTCATACGCCAAGAACTACTCTGTCGTGTTCCCCTTCGACGAGCCCCTGGCTAGCCGCAACATGAGGACGGACCCCTTTCACCAGGTGGGGCTGTGTGTGTGTGTGTGTGTGTAGACAGTCGGATGCCTGCTCTCAACCTTCAGGACGGCTCCCGAGGGCTCTACTTTGTTGTTCTGTGGATGAAGTCACCATGGCCTCTCCATGACTCAGTCTTTTCTTCCACACCGGTCTCTCCTCCTGTCCTCTCCCCCCCCCCCCCCGCCTCTCCTCTTCTCCTCTCCCTGTCTCTCCTCTTCTTCTACCTGTCTCTCCTCTTCTTCTACCTGTCTCTCCTCTTCTTCTACCTGTCTCTCCTCTTCTCCTTTACCTGTTTATTTTCCGCTCTCTTTCCTCCCCCCCCTCTTCCCACGCCAGTCTGGTGCACACACGTCAGTTTCTCTGTCCTGCCGCTCCATTGCCCTCCTCTTCACCTCCCTCGCTCTCTCATTCGGGCATTGAACCCCCCCCATCTGTCCCTTATCTACATTTCATCTCATTTCTCCATCCGTCCTTTGTCCTTTCAACCCCCTTTGCCTCTTCTGCCTGTCCTGTTTCCATTCTCTTGCTTCCATTCTCTTGCCTGTCTCTCTATCCTAAGTAGCCTTTGCCATTTTCTTTTTCTTTCTTTCTCCTCTCTGTCTCTCTCTCTCTCCCCCCCCCCCACCCTTCCACACACACACAGACACAGTGATGGTTCATGTTTAGCAGACAGGCCACAGACACTGCTGAAAGTTACGCTGCTGTAATTCTACTGATGGAGATTGAGCAGAGTAATCTCCATAGAGAGAATGGAACCCCATCACTTCCTGGTGTCCTTTGGTCCGCCTTAACCTTGCACTCCGATTGGCTCCATCTAATGAATAAAAGGATGACCGAATGAATGGAAATTGGAGCAATGTTTGCCTTATTGTGTGTGTGTGTGTGTGTGTGTGTGTGTGTGTGTGTGTGTGTGTGCGTGTATTAGGATGTCGTTAGGTTTTTACAGACCTCAGTGTTTGTTATCAACAGCGGTTTGTGTGCTGAAATCTGGATGTGTGTGTGTGTGTTCTTTGTTTGTGTGTGATTTGTTGCTAAGCTACTGTTTTAAAATATTTTTTGGTTCAAATATTATTAACGGACACTCTGTCCTCTTTCTCTCTTCAATCTCCCGTCTCTCTCTCTCTCTCTCTCTCTCTCTCTCTCTCTCTCTCTCTCTCTCTCTCTCTCTCTCTCTCTCTCTCTCTCTTTCTGCCTCTCTCTTTCTGCCTCTCTCAATCAAATGTACGCCCACCTAGTCTCAGATTCTCTTGCTTTCTTTCTCCTCTCTTCTCCTCTCTCTCTCCCTCCCTCCCTCCTCTTCTCTCTTTCTCTTTTTAAGGCTAATGAGAGCAGCTTAGGAAGAGTCTGCAGGATAATGGGCTTCTAAATTAGAGATGGAGAGTGGTTAGCGGTAATAACGCTAGCCGCTAACTCCTCATTCATTGCTGCCGTTTCTGCTACAATGGCCTTTAAAGCAGCCACTTAGCCGTGATAGGCCAGCCTCAGACCAGGAGGGCACGGGGGGGTTGATGTGTGTGTGTGTGTGCTATAGGAAATATAGGAATTGTTTCCGTTCACACACACGCACACATAATTAGATCTCCTGTCCTCTCTCTTCTACTTAGTTTTACAAGATGTAAACCTCTGTGGAAACACACCCTTTCGCATCAGTCAGTTGCCCGAGTTATCATCCCAGAAGGCCCCACAACAGTGGTCCAGTTCACAGCCCCACAAACCCTGCTCAGTAGGTCTGGGAGATGAGGCCTCATCGGCATGGCAACTGCAATCAGAATAGAGCCTATATTTTTGGAGCGTGCAATTATGAAAATGCATGAGAGCTATGCAAGCAGGAAATAACTGTGTTTTGCTGCTTGATGAGGCTCTGCCCCTGCATTGTGGGGTGGGTCCAACCCCCGCCTGTCGTTCTGTCCATCCGTCCTTTAGAACCTTCAGACTCTGTGAAGGGGGATTGCCTAGCAACCGGCCTCCTCAGTGTTCTAGGCGCCTGAAAAGAATGTGGCTATTCTTGGGGAGGGAGAGAGATACATAGAGAGAGACAGACAGACAGACAGACAGAGAGGGGGAGAGAAAGAGATGGAGCACAGAGATGGGTTATTGTTTGCATCATTTCCTAGGTCTGATATTAACTGCCAGAGTTTGCGAGATGAAAATAGAGATTGAATTTCTCCTGTGAAATGTGTTTTAGTGTGATCTGTTCCGGTAATAGACAGCTTTGACATGAGCAGGGCTACCCACACTTAGACCAGGCTAATTCCAGACAGGAGTGGGCAGTTTGGGGACTGTCCTCCGTAGGTGACAGAGGAACGTTTAGCCCCGAGATAATTGTTAAATTACAATCCTACACCAAGTAATTAGTGTTATTATATTGATAATGATTATTAGGATTAGATGGGATTTGGATTAGGTTCTCGATGACGTCTACTGGTGCTCAGTTAGTTCTTGTTTTGTGTATTTTTCAGGTGCTGACAGAGCAGGGATGCGTGTTCCAGGAGAGACATGGCTGGGAAAGACCAGGATGGTTCAACACAGACGGGGCTGCCCCGGTAACTCACCACACACACACACACACACACAAATGCATTACAGTTCTTAATTCTAACTGTATCCCTCAGTTACACGAGCATCTGTCTGTGCTTCAACTGCAAAATGATTAATCATCTGCATAATGACTCCATCTTACTTATTAATTTGTGTCTGTGTGTGTGCACATGTGTGTGTCTTCTAAGGTTTTGGACTATGACTATTATGGAGCCTATGACATCAAGGAGAATGAGAAATACAAGTACAAGGATCTTCTGGGCAAAGAGTACACCTTCGACTTCCCTCCACATCACGATGTGGTGTGTGTGTGGCTTTTTTTATGTCTGTGATCAATATTATGATATGAAGTTGCAAAAAGCAAATATGTTGTAGTGTGTAATCGATAGAATCTCCTAAATGTATGGTGTGTGCGCGTCTGTTTCAGATCAAGAATGAGTGTTTGACCTGCAGACAAGGAGTGGCTGTCTTCAACATGTCCTACTTCGGGAAGTTCTATCTAACAGGACCGGACGCCAAGAAGGCTGCTGATTGGCTCTTCACGGCCAATGTCAACAAAGACGCAGGTTAGTCTATGAAATATGGAGTCGGTCTCTCTCACACACACACACACACACACAGATATTGAGCAGTAGATATGCAGTCTCAGTAGCCCCTTGAAATCCTCACTGGGAGACATGAAGCCAAAAAAAAAACTGTTCGCACACGTTTTTCACAGATGAAAAGTAACATGACCTCCACTCCGCATGTCAGCATTCTTACACGTGGGAGATGGTGCAGCATGTCTCTGCAGTCAGTCACCTCCCCCGAGAAAATGCTGGATGTGCTGCCTGAGATGCATGTTCTAGCCCAGCTTGCACAGGACGGACGTGTGTGTGTGTGTTCATGTGTGTGTTCATGGGCGTTGGGACGTGTAAGATACGTGTGTGTGTGTGTGTGCCCTGACCAGTTTGTTCCTGTCGACAGGCTCCACAGTGTACACCTGCATGCTGAACAACAGAGGGGGATCAGAGGCTGACCTGACTGTGAGCAGGCTGGAGCCTGGCACTGCCACCTTGCCCCTGGCACCTCGCACCCAGGGTGAGGATGGAGAGGGGGAGGGGGAGGATATAGGGGGCTAAGGGGATGAGGAGACACGTATACACACACACACACAGGAGGTAGGTGTGTGTGTGTG